>NC_056726.1:1713177880-1713347880 GCF_019279795.1 Protopterus annectens | reverse complement strand
TTAGCTGAATAATTGGGTCTATATCACATCATCGAATACTTACTTAATTGAATCACTATTTGTCAAACCCACATTGTGAACACCTTTCTTCATCGAACATTTTCCCAGGGAAAAGCAACAGCCGGCCAACCTAGTGCCCATCATTAAATGCTAAAAATTTAAAATCCCCAATCTGGGGGGCTGTACCCCTACACCCCCCCTAACTAAATATACCAACTCCAAGATCACACTACAGTGGAGAAAAGGGCAAATTTCTAATGACAGCCAACTGTTGCTTTTCTCTGTGAAATGTTTGATGAAATGGCCATTTGATGAAGAGAGGTTTCGATAATATTGGCTCGACAAATAGCAACTCAACAAAGTAAGTATTCACTTAGATGATATAGACCCGAATAATCCTAGAAATATACAACTTACTCTTTGTCAACTCTGTAACTTGTTCCTCTCTCTCTCTCTCTCTCTCACTGTCTGTCTGTCTTTCTGTTTCTCCCTTCCTGCTCACCAAGACTGTCTCCATTTCAACCTTTAAAACATGGACAGTACATGTGAGCAAAGACAAAGAAATGATGTCATAAATCTAAAATCAGTAAAAAAAAAGAATTCCATCTTGTGTAAATAAGACCAGTGATGCACAATTAATTATCACATTGAGTCATTTAAACAGATAAACATAAACAGGCTGTGACTGCACCTGGTCAGTTATGACAAAACACCCTGAACTGCCTTTCAGACAAATGGATAAATGAATATAACGTATTTCCAAATGTGCCTATGAAGAACATCTTATTTTTAGGAAAATTATTTGACTTGTGAAATGAAAGCTTTGCCTCCTTGTGTAAGACTGCTATAAGCCTCTTCATGAAGGGGATTTGTTTGGATGTTAAAAGGTTAAATCCTATACAAGCAAGAATAATAAGCCTTTTGTTTTTCCCTCAAAAGACAGAAAAAACAGTCTGTGTACAAATGGAATGTTAAGCTCTGTTTTAACGTCATGTAAAAAATCTACAATTTTCTTACTTATGTGAATGCCAACGGCAGATTCTGGAAACTCCTGTTTTGCTACTTTAAGCTTCCTGTCTTGCTATAAAAATAATGTTACTATTTCAGCAGTTAGTCTGTATCAAGGGCTGACAGTTGCATCCTGTTTCGGTCAGTAAATATCCTGTATGCCTTCACAGTCTTACGCAATGAATTAACATGTCCCATCTTAACCAATGTAGTAAGTGGTTCTACTTTGTTTTATATTACTTTCACTGGTATGTTCTGGAATAGAGAAGGCCTCTTAATTTAACTATTGCATGGATGCAGATACATTTAACTTAAAACGTTAATTAATTGAAAGATAACTACCTGTATCTGATATCTTTTGCACTTTTAAATCTTCATCATTTTGCCTTGTCTGCAGTGCAGTTTACCTGTCACACTGTTGCACTGTACTGCATTAGTGTCTAGTTACCTCCCCTCACCTGCCATCAATGATTAATATTCATTTTAGCAAGTTGTTCCCACCACCCACTTTCCCTCATTAGCACTTGCTATAGTAGCTTAAACTCAACTGGAATGCTCAGGTCTGCAGCTGCCAGAACACACCTCATTACCCATTGGTTTCTGTTGTCTTATCATCTCCCTCATAATCCCATTGTATTAACCTTCAGTGGCGATAATAAATATCAGGCCAGACTATCTAGCAGCAGCAATGTACATTTTTGACATTTAAATCTCTTCCCTCTTAAGCTCGGCTATGACAACTGCAATTTGTGCCCTAGTCTGATGCATTGGGGTTTAGCTGTTCCTTTTTTATATTAGAAATTTCTACTTTATTCTTGACCTTCACTCATCTCCCAAACCATTCTCATTCACATAAGCTCTCAACTTTTCTCTAAAAGTTAGGACTAAGTAAAATACAGTTAAAGAAAAGGCCCTGAATTAAGGAGACCTTTTACACACTGGAACTATTAACATTAAACTTTTTGAGTAATGTCAACTTTTAGGAAGTACTCAACAAACTTTTGAGCCAGAATTGGAGGACTGCCTACAAACTAGGGAGAGTTGAGAGGTATAGCGAACTGTTTCTATTGTAAAAGGGCAATGGAATTGTACATAATAAACTGAAAGTCTCTGACTGTGAAATGCTAATAATATATTGCATGACCCTACTGAAAGCTCATACAGCTACTCTTCAGAGTGCCTGCTTTCTTGTTTATCACAATACTTTTTAATGTGAGTGCCTTGCAGCAGACTTTTATACCTAAAGACCTTACTATAGCTTCTTCCAAAAAAGACACTTGCAAGTCTACTTTACTGTGGTTCTGTTATCTTTGTCTGCCGCATAAAATAATGTCCCAAGCTGTGATCATGCACAGATTCTGAAGTTTAGTTGAAAGGCTGAATATAGGGCAGTGCTTATCTGCCATTACCTTAGTGCATATTCACTACTATTTTGTGTGCCCCACTGCACATGTGAACTAAACAGCCTCCTTGCAAGTGTGACTGGAAGACAAAATACATAACAGTTTATAGTTACAATTTATAGCTACAAACAACCAAAAGGGAAAAAAATACAAAATTTTGAAACATATGCAACTTCTTATTTTTCTTCTTCATATCCAGTGTTGCTCTGAGTCCTTTTTCGTATTAATCAATAGATTAACTTACTGTTATTTTTTTAGCCCTTCGAACCTCCCACCCCCCACCAGAGCTGCAGTACACATATTAATGTAGGTACGGTTTTACTAGTGCAGAGTAAGGGTTTACCTAGCAACAGGGCTTCCATTATCATGTCAAACAACAACAGTGCCACCTAAGGGTCCAAGTGTCCTCCAAACAAAGCCCAGCCCTGATGGGTATGAAAACCATCTCCTGCAGGGCAGCAAGCTCCTTTTCTCTTTCCCAAATTGTACTTTTGAATTTGATGATGCCATTGTTGGCACTATCAAAATATGTCTTTTCTATATCTGCTTGGTGAATACATGCCGTGATTGGAGAAATGGGTAGTATGTTTCTTCTGGGTGTCACTGAGGTAGTCAAATGGTGTGCTGATCACACTGTTTGTTTGTTTGTTTGTGCCTTTCGGCTTTTCCCGGTTAGGGGTCACCACAGCGGAACGCCGGTCCGCTAATAATTGGCAGTTAATTTTTACGTACTGGCTTGCCAGGCCTGACGCAGAACTTTCAACGAAGGTACACCCATTCACGCATGTCTCCACGCAGAAGACGCTCTCGCTGAGAATCGAATCGAATCGGACAGCGTCTTACTGTGAGGCGACAACGCTACCACAGCACCACCGCAGGTAAAAGAAAAAAAAGTTAGTCTAGCTGATTACAAATCAAGCACTACTGGCTCTTTTTTTGGTGTGAGATCACAAACAGTGGGGATCAAGGAATCTGCCTTTTCCCCACTGTAGAGCAATCTCGAAGCTAGTATGTATAATTAGCAGATGATATTGGGGGTGTAGAGGGGTCGCCCTATGCAAAAAAGACTATTTAGTTAGTTTTTGATCAACATGTTTTGTCGAGCTTGTTTCTCTAAAGTATATGAGTACATGACTAAGTCTCATATACTTGTTTCTCTCAGCCTGATCATAGATGATTCCACACCTCATGCATTCATTTATCCAAGAGAAGGCTATTTCTATGGCTTTTGTACATTGGTGTAATTTTTCACTCCTAACTTTTCACCATTTTTGTGTAGCAAGATATTAGATGGACCATCTGTGGTGCTGTTTTTTTTTTTTTTTTTTTTTTTTTTTGTGTGGCCGAGCTGTAGAGTTCTACACCTTCAATAAATTCATTATTGTGGCACCATTTCTTTGATTATGAACAGTAGCCTAAGGACCAGAAATTTGTTTGCTCTTTCACTATCAAAACATGAATGTAAACAACAAGAAGCGAAAACCAGTTGTACAGGAAAAACTGCTCTATATATTGGTGTGCGAATTATTAAAATCAGCTTTTGTTGTAACTTATGTAAGATCTGTATTAATGATCACTTTGCAGTCTAATTAAAAATAAGAAAAAAGGATTCAAGCTGGAATTCCTTGTTTAAACCATGGTATATTAAGTTACAACAAGTAATGAGCGCTTTCACCCTTGTCAGATAATTATCTTTGTCTTTAGATGTTTTTAATTCTTTTGAAAAATGGTCAGCAGTAAACATACATTTAAAAGAAATTGGTTCAGTAACATGCTCAGTGTGCAGAGGTATATGCAGTAGTTAAACCTATATCAGTTTGGTGTTGCTCCTAACCCCAACCCTACACACTACAATGCTAAGCACTTTTCAACTTACAGTACCACTAAACTACACACACACACACACACACACATGATTCAAACATACCAGTACCCATACTTAAGAGCACATCTATCACATTTTGTAGCCCTTACTCTAACACTAACCCATAAATGCTCACATATACATACATTCTCAGTCCAGTACCTAACATTTCATAGTTTCATTACAAAAAAAAATGTTGGCATTGCTACCCAGTCCACTTACCCAACACTGGATGTTGTATACTTCACTATCCCAACACTTCACAAAACCTAAATTTGACCTTTTCTAACACAGAAAAAGTCCTTTGACAAATGGCAAATGTGACCAAATCTACTGCACCTGCAGTCTGTAACAAACATGAAGATTAGTGCGTGCTCTTCTGTCCTTGATTTTCAGCCTTTTGGCTGTTTTGCATCCGAGATAATGGTGCATAAATGATTGAATATAATAATAATAATAATTTTTATTACAATAATAATCAGCATCTTTATATATGCAACACATCGCATGACCATGCAAGCCCAGAAGCATTCCACAATTTAATCAAAAAAAAAAACACATGTACATACTCCCACAAAGCAAAGGCACAAACACTAACTCATCTCACTCACTAATGGAAACACTAAAACATAAAACAATCCTTTTATCATGGGGTGAGCCCCCATGACCTTTCACATATGGGTCTTCACCCCACCTCTCTCTCACAAGTTTATATATACCAAATCCAGGCTCATCATACACCAGCATAGAAAGGACATATCCCCAGTTTCTGTTGTATAACGGCACCACCAAACACCTTTTGACTGAATGTGCCAGCAATTCCTCCACTGGTACCTTCAGTTAACTGTGCATAGTTTGATAAGCTTCAATGAGCTTATAATTTGATTGATTGGATGGCACACACACACGTGTGTGCGTGTGTGTGTATATATATATATATGGATTCATATCACTTCAACTAAAGACTATTTCACTGAAACCCATTCACTGAGACCAAATCACCTAAAGTTCATTTCACTGAAAGTTCATATCACCTAAAACTCATTTCACTGACAAGTAGTACTCTAAGGCAAGTCAAGGATATATGTCCTTTCCCCCACTGTAGTGTGATCCTGATGTTAGTATATATACTTGGGGGGTATCCCCCACACCCCCTTCACTATTAACTACTAACACCAGGATCGCACTACAGTGGGAAAAAGGACATATACCTTTAGGTGAAATGAACTTTAGGTAATTTGGTCTCAAATAGGTGTCAGTGAAATGGTCTTTAGGTGAAGTGATATGAATCCATATATGGATATTTTATATATATATATATATATGTATATATGTGTGTGTGTGTGTGTGTATATATGTGTGTGTGTGTGTGTGTGTATATATATATAGATGGGTAGATAGATACACACATACACACTGTTTGGCAAATTCATTCTACAGAAGAAGGGTAATGAAGTGTTACCCCCCCCCCCACTCCACCACAGGACTGTTATGGTTGGATCTCCCAGAAAGAACATTTTTTCATCTAAACTGTTCATAAATATATGGACTTATCTAGGTACAGAAGTTTACAGACATCCCTCTGTAAGTAACTGATTTCAATTGGAGGAGTATTTGAAAACGGTCACTGAATTTTACCTGCAGTTACATGTACCTGCTGTCTGTGTGTCAGCACTTGCTAAGCTAGTAAAACATTTTTTTTATGTATTATTTTTTTAAACTGGTAGTACATGGAGTAGATCATAATCAATTATTAACGTGTTCTCAACATGGATGGCGATATTCACCCGGAGAGCTTAATTACTTGGCATCCATGTCTTAAACACATAATAATATTAATATTGACCCAATCACAACCATCTATATGCTATATGATTAGTAAAATGTGATAATATGTTGATTTATTAGGACTTCTACCTCATACATAAATGTTATGCCCAATGCACAGACTATTTTCCCACTGAAAATGAAATATCTTTAGAAGTTATAGCAGATTTGAATCCAGGTATTTTTGTTCACTTTCCACGTACATCACATCACATTATCTACATGCTTTCCATGTTTCCCATTTAGTATAATTTAAGTACTCACGACACACAATACTTTTTAGCAAACATTATTCACTTGGAATACATACTGTATTATTCTTCTTAAACTGAGAGACAGGTGAGCAAATCATTTTTGATGCGAAATGTGTTCAATAATTAATATCAACAGCTGATGTTCTCACTTCATATAAACAGCAGTTCTTCAGCATCTCCAAGATCTGTCCCTTCAGTAACATAAAAATGCAGATCACCAGTCCTTCCCTGCTGCTCTTTTAACTTTGTCCTTCTGCAAACTGAAACCCATCATTGTCCCCCATGTTTCAATTAATATCTTCCATAAGGAAAATATGGAAAATATGAGGGTTTAATTTAATTAGCATTCCTTTTCACCTTCTTTTAACAGATTTGGCGCAAATGACAGTGACACCATTTTTATTTATTCTTCCTCTGTTTTGTCACTTTTGGGGTAACATCCTTGTTCAAAGTTGTACTTCTGTATCTTAAATATTTACCCTCTGGCATATTCCTCACCTTTAACAGTTTCTTGCAAAACAATCTAAACTTATGTCTGAGAGGAATTCTGGATGATGCTGTATTTACTTCCACAGTTTGGTTCCTGTATGTTTTCTGTATCCCTGCATCTTTACTCTGCAGTATAAAAACTGTATCATCATGTCTCCGGGAGGGAACTGTTAGCATTAACTTTCATTTATTTTTGTGCAAATCGTTTGCTGTTTTCCCTGCTTTTGGATAGACTCATTCTGCTAAAAATCTATAAGGTAATTTGACAAAATTCTTCATTTTTACCCTGATTATACCTCTCAACCTCTTAGCCCAAGAAATCTGGACAAAAACTAAAATAATGGGGAACAAAAGCCCAAAAATGGACATATTTTAAATATTATTATTATAAACGTAGAAAGTTGCTAGAATAACAGGATTTGTGTTAGCATGCATTTTCTGAAGGGCACCAAGTCTGAAACTCAAATGTATATCATTATTTAGTGACTTCAATCCTTAGTAATGTGCCAGAAAACCACACATTTTCTTCAGAACAAACCAAAAACATCAGAAAAAAAATCTATACCTTCTGCTACAATCTTAACAGTTGAGGTATGACCCTGGTCCATTTTGTCACCTTCTTCTCTACAGTGTGGATACATTTTGGAACATTTGATAATATGAAAACTCGCTACCCGAATAAAGCCTTAGCCTGACTCACTATTGCCACACTTACATTTATTATAATTTCCTTAGTAAATACCCATGAGACTGTCAGATACAATTCTGTATGTTTTGCAATAAAGCTATTAGGTCCTGTTAGGTTAACTTACATTGGAATGAAAGTCTGATAACTTTTTAGTCTGTGATAATCTATCCTCTTTGCTCTAAAGTTAATGTTGTGCCTTTCCTGCCTTCACTGGTAAGTGCAGTTCATTTAAGAACATGATGAAATATGCATTACACATCTTTGTTCATAAAAAGCAGATTTTTCGTTACATGTTTTTTCATTAAAGTTAATTAGCTATGTCTGTAAACAAAGACCACTGATTGAAACATGCGCCTTGCATAATGTAAAACAATACTACACAGCACAGGCTGAACTAAACCTCTTTACAATGAAGTTTTTTATATCCAGAACAACACAGATACATCATCTAACAATGCAGAGTCAAAACTATTAAATACTTTTATTCTGTATCTATGTTCATAGTTGAAAAATTCTGGAGCAATGCCTGCAAAAGTGATCCTTTTGAGTAATACAATCACAGGATAGGGTACAGAGTGCTATCTTTGAATTAGGGAATATAGTAATTCTTTACCCTCACTGCTTCGCTAGGAGAGCAGGGAGTTCTAGGGAATTTTCTAATGCAAAGATGAGCACCCTAAAACTGAAAAAAGAGGATGACACAATATTCTGGAGTATAGCTTGGTGGTGAGAGTAAAACCGATGCCAAGTCAAGAAACCTCAGAGAGAGAGAAAGAGAGCTTCAGCTCAGGTAATCCACACTTTTATTTTTTATTTCAGTTATTATTTGCTATATTAAGTAAGACTCTATAAGTTTCCTTTTTTTTCTGCAGGTTTGCATCTTCATAGGTTCATAGGTAGATACTAGGCTATTGGCCCTAGGGCCTATATAAGCCTAGCCAAAAAGGTACACTGGCTTTCGCCACCCAAGAAAATTATTTTCCTGTGCCTCTGTCGAGCAGAGCCACAGAAGTGATCCCGGGGTGAATTTCCTATCTCCCATCCAATCATCAAGATTTTTCTTGAAGAGTGCTAATGAGGAGCTTTGTTTGATATAGATAGGTAGTTTGTTCCAGAGTATGGGAAGTCTCTGGGACAGGAATCTAGCCCTCCAGCGTGTTCTGTTTATTATGGTGACAAGGTTTAGGTCTCTAGATCATGTAGCTCAGAGGGATTGGGATTTCATTAAGTGGAGCATGTCCAACAGCTCTGGGTTTGACATAGCTTTGTATGTTAGGCAGAGATCACCTCTGAGTAGGCGATATGCGACGGAGTAAAGCTGGAGATTTTTGAGATGGTCTGCATAAGGCATCTGTTTGAGGCCAGTAATCCTCTTTGTAAAGTATTTCTGTGGCCTTTCCAGTTGTTGTAGATGTCTTGTGAGGTACATACTAAAAGGGGCGCTGTATTCTATAATGGGTCTAATGAGTGATGAGTAGAGGGGAACAATGACCTCTTTTTTCCTGGATGAGAAACCTTTTGTGATGAGGTGTAGAAGGATTTCCTAACTACTGTGGCAATGTGATTATCAAAGGAGAGACTACTGTCCACCTGTGTCCCAAGGTCTCTTATCACACTTTCAGTGTTAAGTAGACTACCGCCTATGTGGTAGTTCATAGGTATAGAGTTTTTACCAGAAGGGATGACAATGCACTTTCTGGCATTGAGCTTGAGGCCATGACTTTGACACCAGGCATCTGTCTCAGTGAAGCCCTTTTGCAGGATGTCCACATCGTTAGGAGTTTTGATTATGGCAGCTACTTTGCAGTCATCTGCAAATTTCATTAGCCAAAGACCTTCTGTGTTAGCCTGTACCTCAAAGAAGTAGATATCAAACAGGAGAGGACCTAAGACTGAACCCCCACTTGTCACTGGTCTGAAGTCGGATTTGGAGTCTGCTACTTTCACAGTGTGGGTTCTGTCAGTGAGCCACTTGGCAAACCATCTTGTGACATAGGGATTTATACCTAGTTTAGTAAGTTTATCTATAATTCCAGAGTGGGGGATGGTGTTGAAAGCCTTGACGAGGTCTAGATAGGCTGTGTGAACCACCTTACCCTCATCTACGGCTTTGGTGACCACTTCAAAGAAGTCTATCAAGTTTAGGAGGCATGATCTGCCTTTTACAAACCCGAACTGGGTAGGGTCCAGAGTTTGGAGATTACCAATGTCTTTGGTTATAAGTTACATGATAATACGTTCCATAGCCTTGCAGACCAGGCTCGTCAGGCTAATGGGGCAGTAGTTCCTGGGGTCCATGGTGGCTTCCCCTTTGTGGAGTGGGATAACCGTCGCTGTGCGCCATTCAGTGGGCACAAAGCCTGAGGTGAGGCTATGATTAAACATGGTACTTAGGTGGGGTGCCAGTTCCTTCTGTAGTTCATGTAGAACACAGCCTGGAATGTTGTCAGGTCCCATGGATGCTGTGTTCTTGGCTTTGGAGAGTGTGGTTTTTACTTGTGCAGCCATGATTGCAGGAACTTTGCATTCTTCCGGTATAGAGATGGGCCCTTTAGGGGGTGAGAGGGGGTAAAGTTAGCACTGAACCTATCTGCCAGGATGTTGGCAAAATCAGTTGGTTCTGTATATGACCAGGGATTTCCTCCAATCATGGGATTTTACTCTTTTTTGCAACAGTTTCTTTCTTTTGCTGTAGAGTTTGTTTATGGCAAGGGACCACCAGACTGGCTTCCTTTTTTTGGAGGATAGCATCTTGGTTCTGTTAGGGATTCCATGATCCATGCACTTGTGTAAATGCTTATAAAGTGCATTTGTGTAGGATTCAGCAGTCGTACCTCTATTGTCCATCTGCATGGGTGTCATGAAGTTTGCCACTTCTGTCTTAAGAAGTGTGAAGTTGGCTTTGGAGAAAATTTTTACAGTGGTTTCCCTAATGGTGGGTGGGGGTGGAATGTGGATGTCTACAAAATGTTTTAAAATTATAATTTTAGTGCCTTAATATCAATCTAGCCCCTAGAAATGAGTGCTAAATCTACGCAATGAAAATTGCCAAATGAATTCAGCAAGTGCCAGTTTCGTCTTTTCTCCATCTTTTCCTACAGATGAAAGTAGGAAAACTAATAGTCCTCACTTGCTGACAATCTAATAATTAAATTCTGCCCATACTACCGTAGGACAAAAATTGATAATGCTGCTAGTGTTCAAAGACTTCATCCTGACCTGGCAATAAGGGAGAAGAGCTTTAGCAAAATAGCTCCAGCTAACTGAAAACATCTAACCTCATATTCTACGAAAGAAATAAAAATCTCCCTTATTAAGAACAAACCTCTTAAGATTTCCTAAAAAAACACACCACTGTACATTGCATATAATTTATAGATAGACGATAAGACATTATATTAAGAATTACAAAATCCTACTTATTTAATCAGAAACAGAACTAGAGTCCTGTCTTTAAACACAGTACAATCAACATAGCTGTAATTATGCAATTGTAACTATTGTGTGTAAATGTGTTTAACATAATTTATGTACTTGATATGTCAATTTCAATGTTTCCTGTATAGATTTTGGTCATATAATGTTTTATTTTACCACAATTTAAATGTTTTTGTATAGATTTTGTCTATAGAATATTTTATTTTTACGACATTGTTATTCTTGCTTATAATCTCATTCTCAACTATAAGTATGTCTACACATGATTTTCCCCTGTAATTCAGTAAATGCTTATGTAAACACATGATTTTCCCCTATGATTCAGTAAATGCTTACATAAACACGATTTTTTCCTGTGATTCAGTAAATGCTTATGTAAACACATGATTATCCCCTGTGATTCAGTAATTTTCCTCTGTGATTCAGTAAATGCTTACGTAAACACATGATTTTCAGCTGTGATTCAGTAAATGCTTATGTAAACACATGATTTTCCCCTGTGTTTCAGTAAATGCTTACATAAGCATTTACTTCGCAGATGTTCCCAGTGAGGCAAGCCTGAGCAATTCTGAGATCTCACACAGGGAAACTGTGGAAAAATCAGACAGTCCCAGAGTGCTACTAATGCTAAATAATTATGTGGTCTTCCACCAGAGTAAAGTGAGCACAGTTAGCAGGTACCACAAAGTCATACATGTGTGTGCATATGTGGCACATGCCCGAGCCATGTGTGTGTGTGTGTGTGTGTGTGTGTGTGTGTGTGTGTATGTGTGTGATATGTGTATCTGTGTGTCCAGATGGGTGTCTTGTGGGAGATTCACAAAGAAAACTCATATTTTTATTTGTGTCTGTATGTGTCTAGATTGGTGCCTTGTGGGAGACTCATAAAGCGAAGGCATATTTTTATATGTGCGCATCTATGCATGTGTATGTGTGTGTGTGGGGAGGGCTGCTTGTATGTATAAATGTCTATGTGTGTGTGTGTGTGTGTGTGTGTGTGTGTGTGTGTGTGTGTGTGTGTGTGTGTGTGTGTGTGTGCTGGAAAGTGCCTTTGTCAATGCAAAGTGCCAGGTAGAAGCTATTACTGTGATGCAAATTATACACCATGAAAGAAATGGATCATTTTTAAGATTTAAAAGGATGAGGTTTCTTGGTTAAGTGTAGCAGTTGTCATATACTAGCAAACAACTAATGAAGGGTGAAATAAAGATATAATGGAATGCAAAAAATGAAGTCAGGTAAGATGAAATATAATTATGAAAGATGTCGGAGAAGAAAGGAAATTAGTGAAGAGTGATGATAAATGCTTATGAAGTGAAATATGTACCACTTTTCTGACTATGTTAAAGAAAACAGAAATCCATACTCAAGTACTAAGTTAACTGCATTTGTGGGCTATTTAAAGCCTAAACTGTTTTCCTCAAAGGTGAGAATCAAACTTGTACTTTGTGTCTATGAGGTAAACATTTTAACCATTATGCCACCCCCCTAACCTCTGTAAAGTATCTATTAACTGGATTCAAACACTGCATTTCCTATCTTTTGCAAAACTCACTGTGCTTACAGTGCTTACAACTTTTTGAAGATAAAGTTGCACAACTTGAAAGAGAGGCAATATGCAACATAAATTTGTAATAGCTAGTATACTGAATCATTCAGAAGTACAAACTGTATGGAGTCCACAATCAGTACCAGCTTTAAAGGGTGGGTCTATTTCCAGTGTATCCATACCAGATCATGCTTCTAGGTTAGCAAATGTAACATGGAAAGAAGGTTTGATGCAAAATGGAGTTAAAATGATTTCAGTAATAGTGTTTAGACCAAATTTAAATAGTCAGTAATGTAGAACTGGGTTGAAGCTATATTGAGTTCATCAATATGGTGATACAAAGGCAGAAAGGATCAAATTCAGATACTGTACATGGTAATCAAAGCCTAGAACAAGGACACTCAGTGAAGAGTTACCTATATATTTATGAAGGTGCAAAGAAATGGAGAAGTAGGGCCTTTTATGGGATGAGATATTTGTTGAACAAGATATTTCTGCTGTTCATAACAGAATGAGAGTTGAAAAATCATTTCAAGCCTTATGTCCAGATATGAGGAAAAATTTGAGCTTGGAAAGTCATGCAGAAGGTAATAAGATGGATATACCTAAGTGTAAGATAATTTAGGGTATAATAAAAAAGTCAAAGATGAAGAGGAACATTTCTGAATGTGGGTAATTTGGTGCTTAGGGGAATGAAATTTGGCCAGATTAAATTAAGAAAGGGAGTACTTCTTTGCACAGTACTAGAATGAAGGATGTTAGGAAAGATGTATTAAGATTAGAGAATTCATTAAATAAATGTACAGAGTAATAGTATGTGCAGGTAACAATGAGGTAATAAAAGAAGCAGCGTGAATCACTGAGCATTGTAACCACCTGAGGATGAGGGGGGTTTTGTTGATATATTTCCCTCAATTAAACATAGATCTGAAGTGTGTACAGTAGGCAGTGCTTTAAATAATAAAAAATAGACATATGCAGTTGAAAAAAAAAACTAGCTTACAGGTTTAGGAGTATACGGATGAGAGAAGAAATTATTTTTCCAGGGAACAGGTCCCATCTTAGTCATTGAGAAAACCGAATAATGTGTTACAAGATGGAAAGTTTAATTGAAGATTTTTTTAGAGATGGAAATTATAATTTGGCTAGGGATATTAGCCCGTCTAAACAGCATGAAGACTTGTCTGTATTGGTTATAAATTCCATAGTTTTAAAAAATAAAATAGATGAGTTGACTTATTAATAAAAAAAGAAGAGGTAGATACCTTGACACAGAAGCATGGTCTGTTTCAGTTCTTACTCCCTTGGAAATTCCAGGGTATATATTCTTTCACAGTTCCAGGAATGTACAAGATAGTAGAGGAGTATCAGTTTACTTAAATGATTTGAATTTTAAAAGTGCCTGAGAAGATATAATTTCAATAGACATCCAGTGTAGGTATAAGACACTCATAACAGATGCCCTCCATCTCAAACTGTTTATGATTTGGGAACTAGCTGATTGAGCTTAACTGAGCTTAAAAACTCAATTAAATATCTTTATATGTCATCTTTAATAGTGTTTTTTTTTAATCTCACTGGTATTGAGTGAGGACATATAAAAGGGGGAAAAAAGCTAATCTTCAAAGGATAGCATTATTTCAGCTGAGTGAGTTAGATGCAATTTAATATGTCCAAAGTCTAAGTAGAAGAGGTAATATACTATATGTGGTCTTGGCACCGAGGGAAATAAAAATACCTGAAGTAAATGTTATAGACCTTTGTCTAGTTGTCTTTATTGTGTAGCTAAGTGCATTTTGTATACTAAAATTAAAGAAAACATTAAGAATTTGTTATGGTACAGATCATGCGGCAATAATAACTACAATAAAAACACAGGGTAATGAAATAAAAATGAGATATTGGCACTTTCCCACCTATCTTTTTAAAAGAGAGGAATTTAAGGAATGGGTAGTGGAGTTTATTCAGGAGCTATGTGACATCTGTGCCCTGGCCCAGCAATCAAGGAGCCTCAATCCTCACCACTAGCATCAGTGAGGGGCATCTGATATAGGAGGAAAGGATAACAAACAAACAGTAAAGTGCAATTTCCCTTAAGAGCACACAGAGATCACAGTCAGTCCAGAGCTGGTTGCTCCCTTGCTGTCCAGGTCCCCAATAAGACTCCCTACTGGTACAGCTATAGGGTCCAGATCTCAGCCTAGCTGGGCAAGCTAAAACCTCCAGCAGCCTCTCTGTCCAACCAGTGCTTCGTGTCCCTGCCCAAGTAGCTGACACACACACACTTTGAGATAAGAGTTTATACAACCATACAGACGCTCCTTGGAAAGGCTGGCACAGCTTCTGCTGCTGTGCCCCTATTACCCACACTACACAGTAGTACTGCCTGCCACCACCCAGCTAATATTTATCAGCTACTCAAAGGCCCTTAAAAGAGTGTTCAATTATTACTGTGTAATATTATTATCCAATTGGCAGTATAACTAAACAGTCAAGGCTTATTAGAGTGACTTGGTACAGTAATCACTATAATTATGCAATGTACTCTAGAGCTTAAATTATCTGTACACAAAACAGCCACAGTTGAAAGGCTTAAAAATATTTAATAACATATAATTAAAACCACAAGACAATACTTTACTACACAGTGCTAGTCAAAAGTTCAGAGATCAAAGAGAAATACTTAAAATAATTCAGTAGTACAGTTCTGACATCACAGAAAAAACACTTAGTCTACTCTTTCTAGTTTCTAGCTATTTCTAAAAGAAAACACAAGTGTAAGATAACTTACATAAGAAAACAGGCAGAGTGCTGATGAGTTGGATGGTCAAGACAAAAATGTTGAATCCTCTGTTTCTCTCTGTTTAAATTGAAATTGTAGTTCTGATTCACATTACATCATTCTTCACACTTTCCTGGGGTTCCCAAGCTACACATTACATAATTCTTCACACGTCCCACTGTAGTGCTGCACTGACATATCATATGCTTGCAACCCCAGGCTTCATCTTAGCAACTTGGCATTTTGCTGGCTGGCTCTGTTTAACCATGTTAGGGGATTGTGGTCTATCATAACAGTGAATCATCTTCCATACAGATAAGGCTGAAGTTTCTGCAGTGCCCACACTATGGCTAGACATTCCTTTTCTACAGCTGCATAGCATTCCTCCCCTGGGTTGGAGCCTGTGACTGAGATAAACCACTGGGTGCTCTTTTCCCTCTGAAGAAATCTGGCTAAGTACAGCCACCACCCCATGGTTCAAAGCATCCACCTGCACAACAAATTTGGTGCTGTAATCTGGACTGGCTAACACAAGGGGTCCTCCCAAAGCTTCTTTAAGTGTCTGGAATGCCTGGTCACATGCTGGGGTCCACACTATATGGCCTGTTCTTCATTGTCAGGTCTGTGAGGGGAGCAGCTATGGTACTATAACTGGGGACGAACTTTCCATAGTACCCTGCTGTCCCTAAAAATGTCCTCACCTGCTTTTTAGTAACAGGTGCAGGCCATGCCTGAATGGCTTCCACTTTGGCAGGTTCTGACCTTATCTTTCCACTCCCCACTCTACATCCTAGGTAGGAGAATTCTGCCATACCCACCTGACATTTGCTCAGCTTAATGGTCAACCCTGCACTCTGCAGTCTGCCCAGTACCTCCCTGACATACTGAAGGTGCTCTGGCCAGGAATGGTTGTAGATGGGAATATCATCTAGGTAAGAAAGGCAAACCCTCCTGGTCCTGCTAGGATATGATCTACCAGCCTCTGGAAAGTTGCTGGGGCATTCGTCATCCCAAATGGCATCTTTGTGAACTCATACAAGCCAAAAGGAGTCACAAAGGCTGACTTTTCTCTAGCACTGGGAGTTAAGGGCATCTGCCAGTAAACCTTGGTAAGATCTATGGTTGTAAGATACTTAGCCCCACCCAGCTGCTCTAGGGCCTCATCTGTCCTAGGCATGGGGTAAGCATCTGACTGTGTGACTATTTAATGTCCTGTAGTCCACACAGAACCAGGTGCTGCCATCCTTCTTTGGCACCAGCACAACTGTGGAGGCCCAGGGGCTGTTGGACTCTTGAATCACCCCTAGTTCCAACATCTCCTCTATCTCCTCCCTCAGAGTCTTTTTGACTCTCTCAGGCACTCTATAAGGGGCCTGTCTAATAGGCCTTTGGGGTCCTGTATCCACCTGATGCTGGCCCAGGTAGGTGCACCCTGGTTTCCCAGTGAACATGTCCCTAAATTCCTGCAACACTGCTCGGATTTCTCAAACTTCGGTAGGAGATAGCTGCTGGGACATTGCTACCCCTTCCACTGAGGTGGCAGCCCAAGCCTTACTGAGGAGATCAGTCCCCAGATCTCCCTCAGACTCCTCCTGCAATCCACTGCAAATGCATAGCACAAGGGCCTCCCTATCATGGTAAGGTTTCATCATGTTAACATGGTACAATTTTTGCCCCTGTGTTCTGCCTAGCAGATCCACCATGTAGTTAACATCACTTACCTTTCTTACCACTTTATAGGGTCCCTCCCAAGCTGTTTGCAGTTTGTTGTGTCTGACAGGAATGAGAACCATTACCTGCTGCCCCACAGCATACTCTCTAGCTCGAGCATTCCTGTCATACCACACCATTTTCTGTTGTTGGGCTTCTGCCAGGTTCTCCTTGGCCAAGCCCATGAGTTCCCTGAGCCTTGTCCTGAGGTTTAGGATGTATGCCACAATGGCTTAGTGGCAGGTCATACAGACTAATGTTACCAAGGTCCTGGGTTCGAGACTGACAGTGGGAATTTATTTGGGTTGGGAGGGTGGCTTAACAGCTAAGATGTTTGCCTTACAAACACAAGGTGCAGGGTTTGAGTCTCACATGGGATAATTGGCTAGGCTTAAAATGGCTCGCAGTTAAGTTAGTACTTAGTAATGAAACTAAAATGAAATGAAAAAAAACTATATGAATGAATAATGAAACTCCTTGTCAGACTCGCACTCACCTTCCCACTTGTCTTGAATTAAATCTAGAGATCCTGTCACCCTATGCCCATAGAGAAACTCAAAGGGTGAAAAACCTGTGGATTCCTGGGGAGCCTATCTGTAAGCAAACAACAGATATAGCAAATATTTGTCCCACTCCCTCTTAAACTGATATGCAAATGCCCATAACATGGACTTGATTGTAGAGTTTAACCTCTCAACAAGACCATTAGTCTGGGGATGTTAGGGGTGGTCTTTATGTGCTTCACCCCACAGGATGTCCACAGACAAGCCAGCAGGTCTGACATGAAATTGGGACCTCTGTCTGTCAGTATTTCATTTGGGAAACCTACCCTGCTGAAAATCTCTAACAAAGCATTTGCCAACTCCTCTGCCTCAATGGAGGACAAAGCCACTGCCTCAACATATCATGTAGTGTAATCCAATACCACTAGGATATACCTTTTCCCTGTGGAACTGGGGGTACTCAGAGGACCCACAATATCCATAGCTACCCTCTGAAATGACTCCTCAATCACAGGCAAAGGCATAAAAGGACCTCTCACCTTGACTCCTACCTTGCCTACCTTTTGGCACTGCTCACAAGTCCTGCAGTACCCTGTTACATCTGTGGAAATTCCAGGCCAATAGAAGTTCTACATAATGTGCATCTTTGTACGTTTTATGCCCATGCAACCTGCAAAGGGAATATCATGGGCTATGGCTAGAAGTGCCAGACAGTAGGCTCTAGGCACTACCAACTGCTGCACTCTCTCACCTTCTAGCCCTCCCTCAGGGTTCCACTTTCTGTATAGTAACCATTTGCCCCAGTATACAAATTCCCCCTTTCCTTGAGAATTGGGTGCATCCCTAGCTACCTGCCTTAGGCCTTGCATTTGTAGGGTCTGAAAGCTGAGCCTGTCTCAACTCTCTCCTTGTAACCCTTCCCATCTCCCCTTCCACAGGAAGTCTGGCATCCTCTGACAGTGGTGCCTCACTATCAGCCTGGGTACTACTACTCACCTCTACCTTTGCAGTCACTCTGTCCAAGGGACCATCAGTACCCCCAAGCAGCTGTGGCTCGCATTCAGTCTCACTGCTACAGATTAGCTCCCACCCTGAAGTAACCACCTCACCAATCCTGGCTGCAAGTATGCAGTCTGCCTGGGTCTCCCCCAGGCTACCAGACCCATATGCTTCTCTCCTAGCCTGACTGCATGTAACTGTATAAGTATATGGTACTGCCTCATCCAAATCCTTCCTCTCATGAAATCTGCAGGGTGGTAGTTTAGTACCCCTGTTGTCTCAAGACAGCCTACTATTGGCATTTTGTCTTCCCCACTTACTGGCTCCCTCACCTTTTGTTCCCCACCTTGCCTCCTTGGACACCTGTATGCCACATGGCCCCACTGGTGCATTCAAAATATTTAACCCTAGCTCCTGGACATGTACCTGGACTAGTGGCTTCTCCTGCTACTTGCAGATTCTGTTGGGGCAGTCTGTGCTGCCCACTGTGAGTTCCTTTAGACCCATGAGCAGTACTAGGGGTCCCTTTCTGCTGCAGGGCTGCCCTGCCTGCTAGGTATAGGTCTCCCTTCTTCCTCAAATCATCTGAAGTAGCACATTGTCTAGCAGCTAACCAGATCCTCTTGTCCTCAGGCAAAGTGCTAAGGGCTTGTTCTCTCACCAAAAGGTATGCCAGCCCTTCAAAAGTGGTGACCTGACATCCACTCACCCACCTATGGAAATAAGTGCTCAGTTCAGCAAGGTATTCACACACACTTTCATCTGCTTGTGTCTATGCTCACAAAACATTTCCCTATATGTTTCAGGTGTTAACTTAAAAAACTCTAATAGACAATTTTTTACAGCAGTATAATCAAAACATGCAATGCCAAATAATTTAGGCAATACAGTTACAGCTTTACCATGGAGTAAAGGGGTCAGGAACCGTACCCAGAGCCTATGGTAAACACTATACTGTTTGCATACCCTCTCAAATATGAATGAAACTATCAAAAGTATCACCCTCTTTAAACTGCAGAAGACATTTACTGACCTGTTGTGTTTCTGGGGTCCAGTTACTCCCTTCCCCATTACCTCCATGACTCTAGTAAAGAGTCAGCATTTCTCTCTCATGCTTTCTCTGCCGCTCCTTTTCCTCAGCTTCTATCTCCAAATGCCTGGCCTCCAACTCAAGTCTCTTTAGCTCCAGATGGATTTTTAAGCTCTCTGCAGAAAGGTTGAGCTGTCCATTTTCTGAGGGTATTATATCTCCACTGCCAGTCTGATTGCCCTCCTGGTTGCTGTTTTCAGATGCAGCTGTAACCAAGGCTGCAATCAGGTCTGCCTTAGTCAGGTTTACATGCACCAGTCCCCTAGCAAGGCACATCTCCACCAACTGGCTCCTTGTCAGCTTTCCATACTTCTCTGCTCACATGCTGCCTGCTCACCCTGACTAACTAAGCTAACAAAAGAAATAAAACAATTGTGATCTGAACTCTGACTATTCACTGCGTGGCTGATTTACAGTACAAAACACCTTCAAAGCTCACTGTACACAAGCTACAGGAATTCATCTCCCCAAACCACTACAAGCCAATTAGTATTTGCCAACCAATTAATATGTGGTGTGGATATCCCAACTCTGCCAAACAATTAATATGTGACACCCGTGCCCTAGCCCAGCAACACCACTAACAACAGAGAGGGCATTTCATATATGAAGGAAAGGATAACAAATACAATAAAGTGCAATTTACCTTAAGAGCACACAGATATCACAGTCAGTCTGGGGCTGGTCGCTCCCTTGCTCTCCAGGTCCCCAATAAGACTCCCCACTGGCACAGCTATAGGGTCCATATCTCAGCCTAGCAGGGAAATCTAAAACCTCCAGCACCCTCTCTGTCCAACCAGTGCTTCGTGTCCCTGCTCAAGTAGTTGACACACACACACTTTGAGATAAGAGTTTATATAACCACACAGACACTCCTGGAAAAGGCTGGCACAGGATCTCCAGCTGTGCCCCTATTACCCAGACTATATGGTAGTACCACCTGCCACCACCCAGCTAATATTTATCAGCTACTCAAAGGCCCTTAAAAGAGTGTCCAATTATTACTGTGCATTATTATTATCCAATTGGTAGCATACCTAAATTGTCAAGGCTTATTAGAATGACTTGGTACAGTAATCACTATAAATATGCAATGTACTCTAGAGCTTAAATTATCTCTTCACAAAACAGCCACAGTTGAAAGGTTTAAAAATATTTAATAATATATAATTAAAACCACAAGACAATACTTTACTACACAGTGCTAGTCAAGAGTTCAGAGATCACAGAGAAATACTTAATTCAGTAGTACAGTTCTGGCATCACAGAAAAACACAGTCTAATCTTTCTAGTTTCTAGTTATTTCTAAAAGAAAACACAAGTCTAAGATAACTTACATAAGAAAACAGGCAGAGTGCTGATGAGTTGGATGGTCAAGACAAAAATGCTTAATCCTCTCTGGTTCTCTCTGTTTAAATTGAAATTGCAGTTCTGATTCACATTACATCATTTTTCACACTTTCCTGGGGTTCTCAGGCTACATATTACATCATTCTTCACACGTCCCTGGGTTCCCAGGCTACCAGAAACTGCATTTACATTCTTAACATCTCCTTTTGTTATCTTCCAGCTGGTCAGGAAGCAGAGCAATAAAAATGCATTTGCATGTTTAAATCTAGCAATTTAACTTTTGGTTAAAACAATAGAAAGATTTTCTCCATCTAGACGGGCTGGAGCTGACTTTAAATCAAAGGATCACAACATGTTTTTACTTGGTCAGTAGAGAGCACTGTTGTGACATTTTTTTGCAGTTCCACGTCTAACAGCAGTTTTTCCATTTAAGACAACAAGCCTGTGCCTTAGATTAATATTTACAAATGACAGAATTATCTGCAAATTTCTCTCTGGCTAGGCTGGCAGCCTTCATCTATCTTTATCCACTCTTCACAAGCTATTCGGTAGAATAGAAATTACTTCTGAAATATAGTTAGGGAATGAGATAAAATTAAGTTGGAGTTTAAAAATAGGGTGGAAATAAAAGAATGGGATATACGGTTAAGAAGTAACAAGAATTATTTAGAGGGACTGACAAATCTTATAATATTGCAGAATAGGGGGAATCTGACTGCAGAGTGTTAACCAGCAAATAGGGGATTACCTCAGTAACATATACAAGTTTAGAAAGACTGCTGTTAAGCAACTGTTTTTTGATAATAACACTAAAGCACAAAAACTTTTAGCACAATGGCTCAGGCAACAGAAAGTAGAAAGGACTGTTGCCAAGCTTAGAGAGCCTATAACAAAGAAGGTAACAAGAGATCCTGTACAGGTATTAGAAGTATTTTGGAAGTTCTATGAAAGTCTGTATAAAGCAGAGAAATATGGAAAAAATATACAAATGGAAATAATTATGGAAGTATTAAATATGCCAAAGGTTAGAGGTAGATGAGGCTCAATTACTAACGGTTAGGATAGGAGGAGATGACATAAAAATTGCGATGTATAACTAATCTACAGGAAGGAGATGAGATAAAAACTGTGATGTATAGTCAGTCTACAGGAAAGTCCCCAGGAATGAATGGTATTCCTGTGGAATTTGAAGCTAGGAGGGAAAAAAACTGATAAAGATCTGGGAGGTTTTGTTTAACAGTATTTTAAGAGAAGAAGTACCAGCATCCTGGAAGAAAGCAGTGGCAGGGGTAGTACCTAAACAGGGTAAATATCCATCAGACCCAGCTTCATACAGGCCTATTTCAGTACTAAACAATAAAGTGTTCATGTCTATAATGGCTAAAAGACTGGTAAAAGTAATGCCAAAATTGACAGATATGGATCACTGTGTGGTTTTGTGGAGGGGAGGCAGACATTTAACAACAGTAACAGAACATTAATGATCGAGAGGGAAGCAGAATGTAAGAAATAAATGTTGTTGGTGGGTCTTGATGCAGAGAAATCATTTGACAGAGGAAGCTGGGACTTTATCAGCAGGGCAAAGGAAACATTTGCATTTCCTGAAAAAAGTGTAATGTTGATTAGGATGCTATATGAGGGATCAGAGGTGAATATTTAAGTGAGTGTGGTCCTCTCTGATAATTTCTGCTTCATCAGAAGAACCAGGCAAGGGTGTCCTCTTTCTCATTTGTCACTTGCATTATATTTAGAACCACTGGCAAAGAAAATAATGGGGTCAAACATTCACTGATATAATTGGTATGATAGTCAAGAAAAGCTATCGCTATTTGCAGATGACATTATTTTACACCTGACAAAACCAGAAAGAGACAGTACAGTGTTGTGGAACATTTTGAGACAGTTTCAAATATTTTCAGGATACAAAATTAAAGAAGCTAAAACAAAGGCAATAGCAGTAAATGATGTACCCACATATTAATTGGTTCAGCAATATCCATATTTATGGGGACCTGATAAAATATTTAGGAGTATGTATTAAAAATTATTCTTGTGTGGCAGCTAAGGCTATGTGGGAAGCGCCTAAACAAAAGATAATACAAAAACTGAGAAAATGGAAGCTTTATTATATGGATATGGATCGTAAGATACAAGGAGTTAAAATGTTTTTAGTACCTTTAGTAGTATACACAGGTCAGGCATATTTTTATCAACCAAAGGAGAAGTTGTGGATACCAATTAATAAAGAGCTAAAGGTCTTTATCTAGGAGGGGAAGACAGCAAGAGTCAAGTGGGATACACTGATTCTTCCAGTAGAACAGGGCAGATTGAGATTACCCGATTTGAAGGGGTACTTCAGAGCTACACAGTTAAGGTTCCCATACATAGCACAAGGAGAAAGCTATAATTCAAAGTAGAAAGGGATGATGATGAAACGGGGGAAGCTCAAGAAGCAAGGAGAGACTGGGATTTTTGATGCAGGCCTTTAAGGAGAATGACAATAATCATACAAAATATTATATCTATACAGTATCAGAAAGTATCCTAAGAACTAAGCCTACATGGGAATGCAGAAATGAGATTCTGCTGATAGGGATGACTGCAATTAGGTGGAGAAAACTAGTAAAGGAAACATGGTATTTGGAGCAAATAACGAGGGAGGGAAAGATGATAGAATGGGAAGAGGCCAGGAATTTATTTGGGCTGCAGGTTAGAGTTTACCTTCCCTATCAAAGATTGATATCAGAGTATAGACAAACAAAAGAAATAGGGGGTCCTAAATGAAAGACCAGTACTGGTAGAGTTTTTAGTAGACTCTAGAACAGAAGCTACCATTAAAAAAGGAATAATTACTAGAGCTTATAAAATATTGCATGGTAAATATAAGAATCAATCAGAGTTGGTTAGAAAGGATTGGGAAGAGAGACTGGCTAAGCAATTCACAAAGAAAAAATGTGAGGATATATGTATGTCTCACAAATATGCAGCAAAATCTAGAAGATTTAGGATTTATGCTTGGAAATGTTTACATGGATATTTTTATACACCAAGCAGACTACAGGGAATTTATTCTCAGGTGGACAGCAAATATTGGAGGTGCGATGGGGAAAAAGTGATAATTGGGAACATATTTTCTGGGAGAGCAGTGAGCCCATGGATTTTAAGGATTCCCCTGTGGGATGCACTGTCAGAGATGCTGGGTGAGTAGATTGGTCTGATGAGTGAGATGAATTGGAATTGCCGAGACATGATAAAGCCTTTCTTTGTCTAATTATGGTGGCAGCCAAAAAAGCAATTACTAGAAAATGGAAATCAGAATCTAAACTAACTATACTAGAAGCAGTGAATATAGTCACAGAGATAAAACAACTAGAAATGAGATGTTTAGAAAAGGGTAGGAACAAACTACATAGGAAAACATGGGAATTGTGGGAACAATACATACAAGGGAGGAATGAGGTTTAAAAGAATGCAGGGCTTAAATGAGCTATGTAATGTTTGACTAAAAATGATTTAGTAGATTATAAGTGATGTATAATGTTTGCAGCTGGGTATGGTTTGTGATATAAAATGCTTGCAACTAGGATTGTGTTGGTGTCGTTTATTTTCATTTATATAGATGTATGATTGCCTATGTCATAAGTGAAAGTTTATTAGAGTTGTTTCTTGCTTAATAAAAGGGCATGAATTTAATAATTTATGCAATGTTGCTTAGGTTATATGATTTATATATATATATATATATATATATATATATATATATATATAGAGAGAGAGAGAGAGAGAGCAATATATATGAAGTATAATGTTTGCAAATGTGAACTTGTTAATACAGTTTAAGTACTTTTATATGTATTTAAATTTGCCTATGTCACAAGTGATAATTTAGTAAAGGTGTTTAAAAAAATATTTTTTAAGGTACAACTTTCTCAAAATTATTCAATGAAAGAGAAGAATTTTAGGTGAAATATTCAGAAAATATAGAACATCTTCTGTGGAAACGTTCAAAATATTTTAGAATTTTCCCCAATAAAAAGGTGATTATGGGAAAGAAATCTTGGAAATCCATTTGGTTGAATATAAAGGTGACACGTTTACTTAATAAGAAAAAAAGATGTTAATAGAATACAAGGAGGAATCCAAGTAGAAATAACAAAAAGTATATCGAAAAATGGTTTTAAGAGCAAGAAAAGAAATTAGACAAGATAAAAAAAACCTACAAATATAAGCTGGGGGCACGTGTTTTAGATAATAACAAATTCTTCTTTAAGTATGTGAATGAATGCACAAAACGGTATAATAAGAATATATATGTATATATATATATATATGTATATATATATATATATATATATATATATATATATATATATATATATATATATATATTTCCCCTTATGTTGTTGTGTAACTTTTAAACAAAGGTTTAGCATCTACATCCAAAGAAGTCATTCTTCCACTTTATTCTGCATTCATCAGACCTTTCATTGGTACCTAACCAGCCATATCCAACAACTGGAATTTCCATAGAGGTTCCTCACTAAAAGAATACAGGGCATAAGTAAAATGTTGTATACAGACTGCCTCAAGGCCCTATCTCTGTATTCTGTCTCCTACAGGCTATTGAGGGAAGATCTATGCCTAGCATACAGGGCATTGTCAGACCCCATTCTGATGGACCTTCTGCATATCCACAAAACGGCCCCAGAATTACCCATTCTAAAGACTTAAACCTTGCCTATGATATAAATAGGACCTGCTGGACAGACATGTATGCATCTGAGAGACTACCTCATCTCTGGAATAGCTCCCCCCCCCCCATATATATGAAGCAGAGTTCCTCCCTAACCCAATTCAAGTGCAACTTGGATAATTGGATGCAGAACAGAAAATTCATCCCTGGTTTAGCACCTATGTCTCTAATGGACACAGGCAACCTGTAAATGGTTAATTTCCCGAGCCCCTGCTTACTGTTATCAAGGGTACCAGAACTTGTCAGAGATTTGGGATTCATAGCTAGGCTTAAAAAGGCCCCTGTGGTTGTTAGCCTAGTAAACACCTAGGAACCTATCAACCTATAACCCAAACTTAATTGAAGTGCTTGAAAGCTTTAATCAATGTTTTTCTACTCAAGTAGCTAGAAACCTTTCTTTAGCTGATGTAAACTTCTTTGATATTAACATGATGTCATCATTGAATATACTGTTGTCTGATGATGAAGGAGTGGATTGCAGCTGTTTTATGTAAAATTATAAAATGTTCCTCTCCAGGATCAGATGAGATTAATGCATTCTTCATGAAGGACATTAAGATGGCAATACTGGAACCGTTGACTTACTTATTCCAAAAGAGTTTGAGGTCTGGGCATGTCCCTTCTTATTGGAAATGTGCTAATATTATTGCAATACATAAAGGAGGGCCTTCATACAGTGTTGATAATTTTAGGCCAATAAGTCTAACAAGCAAAATTGTTAAAATATCCTTCTGAGAGATCCACCATTACTAATTCACATGGTTTTATGCAGAAATAATAAATGCCTTAGATGAAAAGTACCAGTTGATGCCCTTTATGTTGACTTAACTGAGGCCTTCAGCTCTGTTCCTCACAACTCTGTTTTGAAATTTTTGTCACAATGGAAATTCAACAAGTATTTGGTTAAGTGAATTGCTAATTGATTGGATAATAGGAAGGTCTGGGTTTGTATTTGAGGAGCAACACCCAAGGAAATAGAAACTGTGGCAGGGCTAGCCACTTGGTGGTGTAAACCTTGGCTCAAGATAATTGTAACTGTGGAAGTGATACCCCATCCCCATGTGTAAAATGGGAAAAGGGGTTGAGGATGGATGGATGGATGGATCCAAGGAAGTAGACACTGATAAAGGTATATCCCTCAGGTATTCACACTTGGACCTTTCTTATTTTATGTATTTATTGGCAAATTTTCAACAAGAGTCTCAATACTGGGTTAAATAATTTCCATGTGATGATGATGATGCCAAAATTGCAGGGACAATTACAATGAAGGGAGGTCATTAGGATTTGCAAAGGTATTTGGATAAAGTATGTGAATGGGTTCAGAGTAATGGAGTTTCATTTAAGTCTGCTAAAACTAAGGTCATGCATTTTGGCAGAAAAAATATTAGGTGTGTATATGGAATGTATGAGGAGATTTTGGAAATTTGTGATCAATATGAGAATGTTGAAATTTTGATTCATAGATCAATATGATCAATGTGATGTATGATCAATATGAGAATGTTGAAAGTTTGATTCATAACAAGTTACATTTTTTGGACATATTAATAAGGTCTTGAAATCATGCTATGCTCCTACAAACATGATATTTACAGTGATGTTCTTTAGGGATAAGAAGGTACTGATAACAATATACTAATAAGATCTATAATGAAGTGTGGGAGTGGGTTCTGTATGTATTCTAAATTACAAATAAATAAGTTAGAAAATGTACAAAGATTTTTCACCAGGCAAATCCATGGCATGAGGGATACCAGTTATCAGGAGAGACTGAAAAGGCTGAAACAACATTCTTGTGTTTTAAAGGATGTAAAAAGGTGATTTGAAAGGGGTATATAAAAGTTTAAAACATGAGATTTGTAGTACCTTGGGGTTATATTTTGTCATCCATGATAAAGGTACAAGGAATAGCAAACATTTTTTATCCATGAAAAAGGTACAAGGAATAGCAAACATTTGGTTAAGCTAATGAGTAGTAAATTCAAAACTAGGAGCATATTTTTTTTACTTCAAACTGGGGAATCAGTGGAATAAATTTCCCTTAAAGATAAGGCAAGGACAAAATCCTGTAAGTTTTAAAAAAGAGTGTGGATTATGGGTTGGTGATATGGTATACCATACTAAGGCTAATTGTAACAAGGCCTATAGTTATCTCAACTCAGGTATTTTGCTTTAGAAATACATTGTGACATTTTAACATTGCAAAATAAATGAGCTGGTAGGAGGAACAGTAACACTGTCATGTTTGACAGTGCAGTGTTTGATTCGGAGATAAGGCAATGAGCTGGTAATAACACAATGCTTGGTGAGGCCTTACTATGTCTCTGAATTGTAGAATATCACCATTATGCTATAGGGCAGTCGAACATCACATAGTTAACACTGTCAATGATATTTGTCCTGAATCCTAGGGTTATCTGTGAACTGTATGTTTCTGCCATAGTACCTGAGTTATAGCTAAAAAAAAGATTTTCAGACCAGCCTAGTTACATGGTAAACAAAGATAAACCAGCAAACAAACTAATAAAAAATAGTTACAAACTAATGCAATAATAACTAAGTAAATAAATTAAAAATGGTATGGTACTTAA
The DNA here is from genome assembly GCF_019279795.1 of Protopterus annectens. Lineage (NCBI taxonomy): Eukaryota > Metazoa > Chordata > Ceratodontiformes > Protopteridae > Protopterus > Protopterus annectens. The sequence continues at coordinate 1,713,319,579 of NC_056726.1, read as the reverse complement.
ACAAGATACATTATTTGCCTGTACTATATTCTTACTCCTGGTTGCTTTTTGTCAGGGGTTTTGAGTTTGTATTTTTGATATTAGCTGGGGAATGTTTGAACACCAGATTGTGTTGATATGTGTACACACAAGGTTTATATGTTGATAGATTTGTTTTAGTTCCACATTCATTGATATTGTTGCTGATGTGTTTGATTATATCAGTGTTCATATTCACATAATTTAGTTTTATTAACTTCAGAGAAAAAGGTTAAAGACTATTTCAAAGAGGTGCTAGAGAGGGTATTAAAATAAATAATACATTAATTTGTTGCCTAAAGCCTTTAATTCAGGACATTCTGCAAAATAAAGTACTGGAGGCTTATTTCATATCATATTAGAATTTAATAGTGGGAGATATAGAGTACATCTGCATCATATACATACAATTAGGTTGTTTGCATTGGTTTAAGCAGATCAGAACAAATGCTTCAGTTATGTGAAAAGTGTGGATATAATAGATGGGTACCATATCATAATATTAATCAAAGAAAGAGACAATAGAAAGGCAGAGCATATATGAAACCAATGAACAGGCATTTCAGACAACAGAAACAAAAAGTATATCACATGGAAGGCAACACATAGTAACTTTAGGAACGCTAGAATAAAGTCTGTATTTGATCAGCTAAAAATTTATGAACTAAAATAGAAAACAATGAAAAGAAGAAATATGAATTGCTAGAGAGCTGAGGGACTGATGGTTAATGTGTTATAGGTGTGAAACTGGCTTAGGGACCTGCCTCATGATGGTGATCAAAGAGCCAACAGAAAGATTGGAATGCTAAAAACTGAGACAATTCTACTGAAGATTATGATCTGGGATCTCAGACCCTGTGTTAGTTAGTTCCAGGTAGCCAGACAGGGAAATATCAGGACCCTAATAAAAGTAGTGCAAGGAGGACAGATTAACACTAATCAATATAACAGAGGCAGAACAGGAAAGAGGAAGGCAAAATAAATATGAATAAAATGGTATGACTGAAGAGGACCAATTCAAAAAAGTAGGAGAGGTGAAGAAGCAGGCAGAAATGTCTTCACTTAAAAGTCTGACACAGTCCTTCTTTTGCTACATGCAAATTTGCTTTAAAAGTGTAGTCAATGATCACTTGTTTCTTCTATGTATTACCCACCTTTTGTATGCTTTATTCAGCCAGAAAAGATGTTGTGCATGCATACAGGGTTTATACTGAATTTTGTTGTTCTGTCTGCTAGTAGGGAATTTCATGAAATAGGTAGCTGGAAGATGACTGATGGTGACTGACGTTGTTGAAATTCATTTTGAAGAAGTATGAACTAAATTGCTCAAGGTGCAAAACCTGAGTCCCAAATATCATTTTTGATTTATTTTCCTTTATTGTCTGGGTTGGTGCCACTGGGCTAGTAGGCTCTTTTCTAGGTGAAATTTTGACAGGGCATCAGGGAACTTCTCATACTCTTCAATAGGTGCCCAGTTATCTTTTCCATCTACCTGGCCTACCAACAGCTTAAGCAGATTGGACCTCGTTTTATTATCTAATCTGAAAGTTGATGCACTCAGAAATATAGCACTTCCCTTATTCTGCAGTGAAGTGTCAGCAACTGAGCTACCTGGTGTGGAAATAGAACCCACAGCCTTCTACAGTAAAGATGAGTGTGCTACTAGTTGTACCACTGACAGTTTATGGTGATAGGTTGATGCATACCTTTCAAAGCAAAAATTCTGCACAAAGCCAAAAATAATAGGGGTCCAATCCCCAAAATCAGTGATAGATTTTAAATATTAACTTATAAACTTAGAACATTGCTAGAATAATAGGTTTTGCATTAGCAAATATTTTCTGAAGGATATGAAATCCGAAGTTCTAATATCTGAGATTATTTTCTGACATCAACTGGTATGGCAGAAAAGCAGAATTTATATGAGTGACAAACTAAAACTTTGAGGGAAAAATATGGACAGTCATGGAGATTCTGGACAGTTAAAAGATATGAATAGGTGATGTACAAAAAAAAAATAAAATATGTCTGTAAATCATCTTTTTCTAGGGACCTGCAAACACAGCAACAGTGAACAATAAGAAATAGATGTAAATATAATGGTGTAATACAGAGACTACATTAAGAAAAAGTTGGGCATTGCATTATGATTTAATATAAAGGATTATGAGTGGGTCACTGATCACAACCAACTTTATTATGTACTCGCAATAAGGATGCCAAGAATTTCACCTCAAGAGAGAGGAAGACACTCAAGAAGTAAATCTTGGCGTCCATGTCAAGAACCCATAATAAAGGGTTATGGCTGGACACTTGATCATAATTCTTTGTACTGCATGGATCTTTATACTCTCCAAGTACTGCTAGTTACAGAGAAAAATAAATTGATAAGTGTTTTCCCAGCTTTCAAAGCCATAAAGCACTTAGCATTTGCTGTCAGAAATATAGTGTAAGAGATCCTGTTATGTTAGAAAATGTCAGGGACACATTAGCGGCACAGGCAGCCATAAACAAATCTTTTTTTGAATTTTGCCACTGTCGTTTGCTGGTCAATACAGGTTTAACTGCCTAGCAGAATGTCTGACCTTAAAAACCAAAGCAGGGGGTGGTTGAAATTTGCTAAGATCAGCCTGGGGATTCAATAAACTCCATGTAGACTTTGCACAGAGCCTACACAGAGTTTCTGCGTTTGCAAAGTGAACTGCAGCAGTAATTACATATTCATGCCGTGCACCAAGTTTAAACATAAACAGGAATGGTTTCATGACTAACAAGAGTGTTGTTGGCCAGGAAACCATATAAAACAACATAGATAGCAGCACACATGTAGACCTGTTTACCTACATGCAAACTAAGACAGCACAATTGCATGGAATGCCACAGTTATTACCAGGGTTAATAATATAGCAATGTATATGGCCCAAACAAATTACAGGACAGTGTACAAAGTGCAGATTATTGTGAAAGCCCATTCCAGGCATTCTGAACAAAATTTGTGTAAATGAAACATAAGGGCATATGGACTACCATTTAAAATAAGCAGTCCGGGGAAGTGGGTGTATTGCATAGGGACACACAGATGAACTGTAGGAAAGAATACAGGGAAAGAGGGCAGCTGAAGCATCTTAATGTACACCAGATGAGGGCATGCAAATGAAGATAGTTGTATGAGGAACACCAATCACATATCGACATGATACAGTACGGACTTCACAATGAAATATATATATTATGTAACTGTCACACAAGGTGACATAACAATGGAGAAGATGTCTTTGTGATATAAGCATCCGTACATGAACAATGGAGAGGACATCTATTCATATACAATAGGGTTTAGTTACATATTGTGAAGCTGTGCAAAATGAGTTGTCTGAATGTGACTGTAATGTTAGTAGTTACAGGCTCATGGACAACAGTAAACAGAAGCATACACAATTATGGACAATATCAAAATAATACCACCAGTAATCCCATGCCTATGTCATAACATATGTGATTGTGAGTGATCATAAATGGTTCTGCAAAAATACACTTGTACAACTATTATGAGATGTCAGCAATCTATGAGGGCCCTCAAGTACACTGTCCTGACACTGTAACATCTGCTGGAGGTGTTATGAGCGACCCTGCTATACCTGTATGTGGCATTATGATCAATTCAGGCTAGTTGCCAGGTGTGCATGGTATATATATATGGCACAATCCACACTGTCACAAATGTTACCCATGACATCAGTGTTATCAAACAGCTATGTATGTACTGTGTGCATCACCAGAACAGGCATTACACATGCATCTGGTCATTGACTGTTAATAGGGAACTGACAGTGCTCTCAGATAGTATAGCTTGTACTGGTGTTTGGACATATTTTCACAAATCACCTATAGAAAGGATAGCCAGGTCACAGTGAATGAAAATATTTTTTGGATAAATACCTACATGGAAAAAATGTCCTGTTTTAAAAAAATGGAAATGTGTAGAGCATACAAGCCTTGTTTTGGGCACACGTGTTCAGACAGGATAGTGTGTATTTGTCAAGATCAGGGAAGAGAATTTTTGCAGCAGATATTTTGCAATATTTGACAAACACTAGGCAGGATTTTTGCCAGGTCAAAAATTTAACAGTTCACAGATAGCAACATCCGATGCCTCTCTGATGGTTGTTAATGCTAGCAGCATTAATAATACATTTTTTTATTGGAGAATTTGCTGCATTCCTGTAAAGATTAGTGTTGCTTTTTTTTGTGAAATGTGGTTAAAGAATAATGACTGGAAACCAGTTCTATCAGAGTATAAATGTTTTGCTGTAACAGGCATTCTAACAAAAAATCAGGTGGAGGTGTTATGATAGGGATTAAAGATAGGTGTGAGACCTGTGATTATTACATGTTCAATGATAAGACCAATACTACAGACAGTGTAACTGTGACGATAAAGACAACCCTTGAACATATAACAATTGTTGGACTGTATAGACCACCAAAGTCAAGTGCAGATGACCTAGAGGAATTCATACATTTCTTGCAAGAAACAGATGAGGTATGAATAATATTAGCTGGGGACTTAAATTAAACCAGAAACAGACTGGAATAATATTGATTCAACAATGTTAGTAAAGAAATTATTCACAGCGTATATTCAGGAACAACAACTGCTTCAGATTGTAAAAAAACCTACCCAAGAACGAAACATACTAGACATTGTCTGTATTCCCAAAGAAATTAATCTAAATTCAAGTCAAGTTTTACTACCATTGATGTGGTGATCAATTTGTTGCTAGATAATTCTTCCAAACTGAAATCTAAGCCAATGCACATTACGTTAATTACAGATTATATGGAAGTAAAATGGATATGGAAGTAAAATAGTCAGTATGTAAAACTAACTGGAGTGAGGTGTTTGTAGAAAAACTGCAGGTAGAATGTGGAAAGTTTTGAAAGAGAAATTGTCTGAGTGCAAAAAAAAAATGAAAAAAATGTTTAACATCAAGATCTAGGCATACAACATCAGGGGGATGTATTTCCTTAAGAACAAGATATCCGATTAAGTTGAGAGATAAAAAAATAAAAGAAATGGATGAGAGGTCAAATTACAACTTTGAAAACTGAAATGAACAAGCTGGAGAAACAGATTAAGCATACTGTGAGACAAGATTAAGAAAAATTTGAAGAAAATGTATATAAAGATATTGAGCATAATAGGAAACCTTTTTTATAGATACATAAGATGTGGAAGGAGTAAAGACACACAGGTTGATAAACTGTGTGCAGATTCTAAAATTTATTTTCAGACACAACAGATTATAGATGTATTTACAAAATCTTATGCAAAACAGTTTGGCTCCACAAAATGCGTGATAAGTTGTCCTAATGACATCCAGGTAACCCCAGATACTGGAATCAAATTAGATTATATTGAAAAAGAACTGCGCAAACTGGATCCAAACAAATTACAGGGAGGAGACGGAATTAGTAATAATGACCTGAGAACACTTCAGCAAGAACTTACAGTACATTATACCTATTACTAGGTCATATAAATATGGGGAGATTTCTCAAGATTGCAAACGTGCTTATTAAACCTGTCTTTAAGGGAAAGGGGAGTAGGACAAACCCAGAGTCATATAGACCCTTAAGTCTACTTTCATGTTGTGGAAAAACAACGGAGAAAGTAATATTGGATACATTATTGTCAGAACTGGATAGGCTGGGACTTGAAGCCATATATTACCATGCATATGTTGAAAACAGATCTATTGCTACCTGTAACATGATGTTCTATAACAATATAGTAACAGCTATGAATGAAAAATAGTGCTGTGATGTAATTTATATAGATTTAACTTCAACATTTGACAGGGTCATACACAGAACAATGATTAATAAATTAGTACAACTAGGAATTGATGCACTCTTGATAAGATGGATAGCTGCATGGCTTACAAATAGGTCATGGCAAGTATCATACAACAAGTGGACAGGTGAAATCCTTGGTTACAGTCAGGGTGTCCCACAAGGCTCTGTCCTAGGCCCTTACTTCTTTAAGATAGTATCTTTCAGACCTAACTTTTTTCATCTGAGGTGTTCTACAGTCTATATGCAGATGACCTGAAATTGGGTAAACTGATTACATGTGTTACAGATAAAGCACGTCTGCAAAAATAACTTCACTAAATTGACCATTTGGGCACAGGAGAATAATATGCTGATAAATACAACTAAAACTAACCATATGAGATTTGGGACACATAAATTGAAAGGTGAATATTTAATATAGCACATAGTGATTGAAATTGTAGACTCATTTAAGGACCTGGGTATATGGGTAAATTCAGCTACGAGTTGTTCTAATCATATCAACCAATTGGTTAATGATTATAGAACTATAGGTTTTATAAAAAGATTTATAAAGTCTAGGAAATCAAAAATAATTAAGTCATTGTTTGTTAGTTACATTAGACCCAAACTTGAGTATGGAATAACAATATGGAAAGCCTATAAGAAACAAGTATGAGTAAACTGGAAAGAGTAAGGTGGAAATATACCAAGGGGATCCATGGATGTGAAAATTTAAGTTATTATGGAAGACTAAAATATCTGAACTTACAGTGTCTCTTACAGATATCTAAGAGGAGATCTTATTCAGGTATATAGGCCATTTAGGGACAACTACCTCTGGGAATGTTTTGGGTTATCAAAAAGTACTAGAGAATCATCAGATAACCTATGCAGAAGATTCTATAGGAATGAGAAGTGTACTAATTGGTTCTCTAATAGAGTAGCTGATGAATGGAACAGACAACCAGATTACATTAAACCAAGTACTAGTTTAGATATTTTAAGAACAGCCTGGATACTTACTATGGGCACAAGTGTTTTGGTACATTGGCAAGCTAGAAGGGCATTAATGCCCATACTTGAAATATTAGTAAGTATGTATGTATGTAACACCATGGTGGGAGTTCTGCACCATCAGACAGTAATGTCTATGCAAAAAAAAAAAACCTTGGTATGGCCAATTGAAAGATTGGTGGGAGTACACTGTGGCAAAGGTAGTACATTTCAATTACACATTCCAGGAAGATGTGTAGGGAGGTACATGAAGAAGAGTGCATTGTACTCAGTTATTGGTGTGATGATGGCTGTGTAACCTGACTAACACACCTATAGGAGGTAAGGGAGTCTGAATTCCTGTTTTGTTTTCCTTCTCCCTACCAGTAATCATTCGCAGTTGCAATCCATTGATCATTGCCTGGCATCACTGTTACTGTATGTATGTGCATAGGATGAAGGTTTTAGTCCCTTTGGTGGTGAGTGAGTATGCTATGCATTGCCTGTTAGCCAATGCTATTGAGCATGTCTGCACCTGCCTATACCCACATAAGCTGCTGGTTCCCTCTCTGAATCCTCACCTGCGTGTGGCTGTGGTGACATTGCCAGTGGTGTTGGGATGCGTACCCCTTACCCTTGTTGATCTTGCTGAAGCTGTTTTCTCAGGATGATGTTGTGAAGCATGGCACAGACAGTGAAGATCTTAGTACATGGATTGTACTGCAGGGCTCCCCCAGATGTATCTAGCACTGGAACAGTGACTTCAGCAACTCAAACACATGCTCTGTGATATTTCATAATTGAGTGTGTACCTCATTATAGCTTTCTTCAGTTGGTGTGTATGCATTTCTGATCGGTGTCATCAGTCATGGTTCCAGTACACAACCTGCATCCTCTAGTAAATGACCCTGTGGGGATATCACCTCTAGTAAGCATCTAAAACATTTGGGAGGTGTGTCAGATATGTGAGTCTTGATAATTACCTGGGTTGCCAACACACACATTCAAGATTATTCCCTTAGAATTACATATGACTTGGCAGTTAATGGAGTGGAAGCCCTTTCTATTTATATACACCCTTCCCTGTTGCCAGAGTGAAGCTTTGATTTCTATATGTGTACAGTCTATGACACCCAGTACTTCATGGTAGAGTGCTACAGGGTAAAATTCATACATAGTTGTGGCCCTGTCCTCAGGTGTATGGGTAAAACATATGTAATCAGCATCATAGCATTCTGGAATTGATGCAGGATCCTGGATTCTTATGCCTGTGACCCCCCCAGCATGTCCTCTGCTGGTCTCTGAAATATTCCTGTAGCTAAAATACTAAGTGCTACACATTCCTTTATCTCCACTGCTGGTACTAGTTCCCCCTAGGTTTTCCCTTTGTGTGAGTTGAGGACAACAGAGGTTGCAGAGTTCCTGTTGTGTATCTCTATCAACTGTAGCACGATACAATTTCCACCTCTTGCAGATTGTGATAAGTTAACCAGGGTCTAAAAACTCTTTTCCTTCCTGGCCGTGGTATATTAACAGCAGCGGTAGCAGCACAGACCAGCATGTTGCACATACATATGAATTAAAGCAACAACAGCCCTTAACATTCATTCTGTGTAGACTCCTTTTTGTGACCATATTCCATTAGGTTTTGGAATTCACTTGCTTTACAGCTTTTTGAATAGCTACTCAATGTTGGATTGGTTGATTAGGATATAGTTCAGCTGCCTGTGCTGTAATTACAATTACCACGGTGGTTACCATCTTTGTGCATATTTACATACCATATAGAGATGCTTACTGAATCCAAAACGGTGTACTATCATGTGCATGTTGTGGTGCGATGCACACACAGTCTTAGTGGATCCTGCAGGCTTTATTGAATCCAGCCCCAGGTCTTGCACTTTAGAAGCATTTAATCAATTTGTCTTTTTCTGGATTTTGTAGCATAATTACCATGCTGCATGCACTACACATGTTTTATTCAAGCTAGCTATCCTCTAAGGGTCATTCCCTACTTACAACAGCGAACAGTTGTGAAAACTATACTCATAAAATAATATAGTACAGACAATGGAAAGTCTGCAATAAACAACAAAAATTGTGCTAGCAGTCCACCATTACTTAAAAGGTGACAGAGTAAAGGATATACGTAAATATTATGTCTTGGAGTAGTTGAGAGGGATTGGATGAATAAGTTTTGGCAGGAAAGAAAATGGATGCTAAAACATAACATTTCCATTTGATAGGGGCACATCACTACTCAAAGAAATTGCTGGCAGAATGTTTCATTACTTTACATCTATTCAATCAGAAGAAGTGAAAGAGATAGAAATCAGCACTGAATTTAAGAGTGTGTAGGATAGAGGTAAGATATTCTCAAGGTCATAAAAAACATCTTCAGTTTACTTGTGTTCATCTTCCAGTCCATTGTTTTGTATTTCACCCACACCAGGCCTGAAATCTGTCAGTATATTGATCAATGTGCTATCTGGATAAAAAATACAAATAAATAAATTACTTATCACTGAATTGCAGCTTTGCATGTCTACTATTAGTTAATGTATTCCCAAATCTCACCCCTGCTAATTAATATCCTTCTGTGATCCTTTATTATGTGGCTCCCTCCATTACCGATGAGTTAGCCTTCTGGCTTCTGGGAGTGATTTGCTACACATAGCAGCATGGAGCAGGCAGGTCCATTTGACCCATATTCCACACAATTGAATCCCATATATACATTTCCACTACATGCACTCCTAATTTGGATGTTAAATTACAACCTGGTAAGTCACTTGCACCAGCTCACCAAGGCATAACAATAGGCACCTGTGCCAGTGAAGAAATCCTTGACCTCCATTTTAAAATCCCCTCAGATACTCACTTTTTTTCACTCGGTGGCAAGTCCTTCAGCACATGGTTGTTACTAATATACAAGTTCCTAAGATGGAGCAGCTAGATATGATAAAAAGTAGCAATCTTCAACAGAAAACTAAATTAACATGTCAGTTCAAACAGACTGGATGACAATTCCTCAACACCTGCTCTACTGACATTGTCTAGCCTGCTGTGTTAATGTTTACTAAATTACTTTGTGTACTATGTGCTGTGTTAATGTTTACTCATTTACTTTGTGTGCTATGTTGTAGTTGTTTAGTTGATATTTTTGGACTGACTTACAATGTGCGTGTTTGTTTCTGTATGCATAGTCTCTTGAACTGAATACAATACATCAGAAAATATCAGATTAAAGAGATATATGTATGGTGTATACTGTGTCCTTTCTCTGTGGGAAGATTTGTGTTGTGTCTCTGTATTTACCTCAGTTTATCAAGATGTTCAATGTAGGCATTTCACATTATTTGATCACCTTTGTAGCATCACATGTAGTCTTTGCATCACAAATGGTCTTTGCAGGCTCAGTTGCTATCTGACTGCATAGCTTTTATTGCTTAGCCTTTCATTAGCTTTAACTATTGCATGCCCGTAACTTTCCATTTACATTATTTTGTCTGCAGTTCATTGACGTATAGTCTGCTAGCATCATGCAATGTGCCCATTTTTTCATCCACAACTGTATATAAAATTTTTATTTAAAATGGTGAGGACTGGATAGCAGGTGTTAAGGGCCATCATATAGTTGGGGGGGGGGGGGTCTTTTATATTGTACATTAGGAATAGTTCTTTCCCATAAGCACACAATGAGGAATATATTAACAGCTATATTAGCATGCACTCTGATGCATATAGGGTGTACACACCTATAAGCACTAAACATCTTAAGAATATTCTTTATCAATGACCCCTAACTACCCAAGGAACAAAAGAAGCTTCATACTGAGGGAACAAATCTGTCTGCTTGCTTCTAGTCCTCCATCACAAGCTCACACTCTGGCACTCATGCTGCCCATCAACAACTCCGTTCCAGTGCTGATTATGTAGTGAAAAGGGGATAAACTCTGACTGTGACTCAGAGAAGAAGATGTGTTTAGTGATCCTGGGGGGGCTTACTGGTGAGGCTAGGCATGAAAGGCTAATACAGGTGGATTACCCATTCCAAGGTGAGTGAGGCAGCCCATTTTGCTCTTTTACTGACACACTGCAGAAGCAATCATTGTGCTTGCTATGCAGTAAAAGGGATAAGGCAGGTCTACCCTCCAAGCTGTAGGGTAATGTAGCATGCTAGCATTGTATCCATATTTCAACACAAGCAGGAAGGTATGGATGACTGATCAAGATGGCTTTGTGGGATACACAGACATTAGACTGCTTAAGAGTAATGGTGGTAGGACTAAGTACAAAACACCATAGACAGGCCTTATGATAATCTCCACCAGCCAGTTCTCCCCTAAGAAATGACAAATGGGCTGGTAGGAACAGAGGTTATCAGATGCTCTTCAGATGATAGGCAAAAAAGTAATTAAAACATTGCCCATATCAAACTGTTCTTCCAGTTCATAGTTTTATTATTAAATGTTAAATACTATGTTAACAAGATTTAATCAGGTTTATCTAGGATGCATCATTTTATTTTTTTTCATTATTGAAATTTGGATTTAGTTTGTTATGTCACTGATTTATCCCATGTCTTTTAGGTGTTATAGGAACAAACACAAGATGTAGCCTAGTCAAAGCCAACATGTATTTTGGCATGTTTTCTAGATGGTGAAGTAAGATTTGAATTCTAAGTAAAAGGGCATGCATGCAATGTGAACTCTAGTGGATTATACTTCAAGTGAGTCTATGAAGTATTCATGAGGTTCATCCATGGTATACAGTATAGCAAATAGTCCAAGTCAATTCACTCAGAAAAAACAATTACAGTTACTAGTAAGATAAATATGTTTATGAATAATAAAATAATGACTCATCTCCATAACTATATGCTGCTTCTGTCTAGGAGTTCTGAAGACCTTAAACAAAGGGTTAAATCTTTGGAAAATGTGGGAGAGAAGTGGCCAGACCTCATAGAGACACAAGGAAGTCAAGAAGAGAAATCAACCACCAGCTCCAGAGTAAGAAATTTCTAAGTAACATAACTTTATCAAATTTCACTGCAGAACTATAACATGACTTGCAATTAGTGCCCATACTGATGACTTTCACATAATTAATGCCATTAATTGTGTTTTTAATTGTTGCACTATAACAGACTCATTTTAAGGGTTGCTGATGCCTTTTGCACATTGTCACCAAAACTCATACTTGAATAGAATTCATTTTAGTATTCTATTTATCATTTATTCATGTGTTAACCAAAAAATAAATAAATAACTACAAGCATTTCTTTACAGGGGCAAAAGTCCATTTGGTCCTGCCCTTTTGAGTAAGGATTTGGCTGAAAACAGTTTGTGAGTCATTCACTTACCTGGTTAACAACTTAATAAAATAGTAATCCACAAGCACTACATGTTAAATGGCATACTCAGATTACAAAGCCTGTATATGACTGATGAGAGCAAACCCAGAATGGTAGGATGATGCCTGTTAGTTTCACAAAACATTAATCTTATATACTAATTTGTTTATCTTGTTGACTACTCTAATTTTGTTGCTTACTGCTTGTTACTGTAGTACTATTAGGAGTTTTACTACTATGCAATGACTTTAAGCACATTTGCAGTTTTTCAAAATGAGTCTTAGAAGACAAACTGCCAAACATGCTTTGGACAGTTTTTAGATTGGTGTATTTTGCCATATTAAAGTTTGGAATTTTTTTAGCTATTTCATGTTTTTATAGCTTTTTTATTAGGAAGTATCACTATCTGGGTAGAGGTATATAGAATAAAATAATACTGCATTAAATGTACTCTTTAATAGAGTAGATCAGCAATAATTGTGTTATTAGTAATTGCAGATAGGGAAAAATATTCCTTCCTCAATTTTACAGCAGCTTTGGAGATGTCTATAATAAGCAGGCAGACACAGAGAAAAAAAAGCCTCCATGGCTGGTGTTTGTGGGTTTTGTCTCCATGTAAAATTGTTTTTGATTTTTGCTTGAGTTTTAAAAACAAAATATCAGCTTTGTGGACATTGTGAGTGCAATGTGTGAGATTTTCTTTGCAGTTGCCTCACACTCTTTTCTTTGCTAATATTTTTTGAATGATTGACCTAGACCCAGGCATTTCCTATAAATGCTAATTTATCTCTACATCTATATGTGTTTGTCTCACTATTTGCCTACTAGAGGTCTCAGTACAATGCCTATAACATAGAGAATTATGAACGGTTGGCAATCATAACGAGCTTATTATGTGTTCGAGATATGGATGACAAGAAATTTAATCTTGGCATGTTTGTCAAAAACACATAATAAAGGGTTATGATTGGAGACCTGATCATAATTCTTTCTACTGCTTTGAGCTTTATCTACTCCATGTGTTACTAGTTGCAGGGGAAAAATGCTAAGTGTTTTTTTGAATTTCAAAGCCATAAAGCACTTAGCAGACGTCAGAAAGACTGTGTAAAATTCTGTTATGTTAGGAAAAGTCAGGGACACATTACTGGCATGGATAGTAGGCAGAAACAAATATTATTCTGTCACTGTTGTTCACTGGCCAGTACTGGCAGGTTTAACTGCTCAGCCCGATACTCGATCTTAACAACTGCAGCCGTGTGTGTTAAGATTGAGTCCCACACTACAGAAGCACTTAACTGATTTGTCTTTTTGCGGATATCACAGAGCAATCATCATGCTCTATGCACTATCCTCTTGGCAGAAGACCTTAAAGTTAAACCAAGGTTTGAGAACTAGATTCAAAAGAAATCTAACATGTGTGTCATGGTTTCATGGAGAATTTACAGTGTTAACCATCAGAAGACTTACACCCACACATGCGTACAGACACACACATGCACACGCACACACGCACACAAACACACACACACACACACACTCTCTCTCTCTCTTTGTACTCGTTATGCAAGTTATTCTGCAGCTTATTGTCATGTTTTCATTGTTTCCCTGAGGTGTCAGCAAACAACTTAAATCTATCTGTAATTAAAGTGCAATCTTACAGAACTCATACTTCCAAATGTCAGGACATGGCAGATATGTATTCCATTGTTTTAATGTTTAATATTAATATGAAATCAGTGAACAACAAAAATACCTGGCATCAGGATTAATATTAACTAATAATAATACTCATTTGTTTAGGCCCACTGGGTATGCAGTCCCTTTTCTGCAGCAACCTAAGGTTATCTGAGTTACTTAAAGTTACACAGTAGGTAAATAAGTGATCAGGGAATTAAACCTTGCATCACAGAAACTACAGCTCACAGATGTACTAACTGAAAGACTACTGTTGTGTTGTCATAAGTATCATGCCATGCTAGCTGATTGGCTCTGAAAACGTGCCTTTGACTGCAGATTGATTGATTGTTTAGCTTGCTGCTAAATTTTCTGTTGCTCCTATAATCCAAACACAAATATGTGCCTTTGGCATAATTCATCAAATCACTGTTTGAGTAATGTGAGGTCCTGAAAATACAGTGGCTGGAATGAACGTCAGTGATTGGGAAAGAACCAAAAACCCATTTTCAGATAAAATAGCCATTTCAATATATGAGGGAGAGATTTTTTTTTACCTGACACTTTTAAATGAGTTAGTCTGTCTTAGTTCTAGGAACATGTTTCCATCCAAATTTATTTTATTTTTATTTTATTTTACATTTGTTGACCGGGAATGTCTGACTGGACACAGGCCCATTTTCAGCGGAGGCCAGGGGTGAAAAGCTCCACATAAAAAACAATATAACAAATAACAATTTTATGAATTACAACATTTTCTCCTAAATGCATACAATGTTATACAAGAACATATTTTACATTTCTTCACAGATATATATATATATAGATACAATTATTGTATTCCAGAATACTCATCATTTGATGACCATTTTATGGTGTTTGACATTAGATTAATTGTATATTTAAATTCCTTTCAATAAAATACACTGACTTTAAACTTAAGAAAGACTCATAATAATAATGCTCACCTACAATATTAATTAACTTGTTTGTTTATTTATTTATTTACTTATTTTTGTTCTGGATTCCACACCTGGCCATCTGTCCCTGCCCCTTCCTGTTCAATAGATTCATTTATTCCTGTGGGAAAGAGCCATTCAGTCTACTCATTGCCAGTGGAGAGAGTTAGACTAGACAGGAGTTGGAACTATCATCTCTGAGCTATTATTTTTTTTTCTTTAAAGCTCTCCCCCCTCCCCCAAATGTGCTTGGTCTTGCCTTATAGATAGGAATGCAATGAACCTTCTCAGTATATATCCACACCTCCATTTGTGATGTAACCAACTGGCCATGCTCCCTTTTATAGGCTGACCATCCCACATGTAAGTCCCAGTGTGTAGAGGGACTTCAGACATGAAGCAAACTGAGACTCATCCTCCTCCCATGCCAGCTGCAAAAAATATGTCAGCCTTTATTCAATGCAGACTCATCTGGGTTGTGATGCCGCACCACTGCCCCAGTGATCAAGGAGCCTCAATCCTCACCACTGGCAACACTGGGGGGGGGGGCATACACACTGGGAGGATGACAAGTTACACACACAGTATTTCCAGATGTAGCTCTCTGCATCAAGTGCTGTTTCCCATAAGAGCACACAGAGACCACAATCAGTCTGGGGCTGGTTTCTCCCAATCCCCAATAAGACTCCCCACTGCCACAGCTATAGAGATGGGATCTCAGCTGAGTGGCAAAGCCAAGAACTCCAGCAACCCATCTGTCAAACTAGTACATCATGTCTCTGCCCAAGTAGCTGAAACACACACTCTTTGAGGTTTGATTTACACACACACACACACACACACACACACACACACACACACACACACACACACACACACACAAACACAAACACACACACACATACATGTTATACATGTTTACTAGCTATGCCACCTTTTGTCCAGACTATAAGGTAGTTATTACTGACACCAGCCAACACTTTATCAGCTACTTCAAGGCCCTTAACAAAGGGTGTCCAATCTTACTGTGTAATGTTGCTATTAATCCAAATTGTAGTTTGACCAAAAGCAAGGCTATTAGGAGTGGCCCACACAGTGTCACCAAATAAATATGCAAATTCTCTCAGAGCTTAAATATGTCTCACAAATATCAGCCACAATGAAATGTTTAAATATATTTAATCATCATTCTCTTTTGGCTTTTGATCATCTCTTTCCATTTCTTCCTATCCTCTGCATCTTGCTCTGTCACACCAACCGCCTGCATGTCCTCTCTCACCACATCCATAAACCTTATCCTAGGCCTTCCTCTATTCCTCTTACCTGGCAGCTCCATCCTTAGCATCTTTTTCCCAATATACCCATCATCCCTCCTCAGCACATGTCCAAACCAATGCAATCTCGTCTCCCTTGCTTTGTCTCCAAACTGTCCAACATGAGCTGACCCTCTAATGCTTCCTAATCCTATCCATCCTAGTCACACCGATTGCAAATCTTAACATCTTTAACTCTGCCACATCCAGCTCTGACTCCTGCCTTTTGTCAATGCCACTGTCTCCAACCCATATAACATAGCTGGTCTCACTACACTCTTGTAGACCTTCCCTTTCACTCTTACTGATACCGTCTGTCACAAATCACTCATGACACTCTTCTCCACCCATTCCACCCTGCCTGTGCTCTCTTCTTCACCTCTCTTCCACAATCACCATTACTCTGAACTGTTGATCCCCACCTTTACCAATTCTACTCCCTGCATCCTCACCATTCCTCTAACCTCCCTCACATTTACACACATATATTCTGTCTTAGCCCTGCTGACCTTCATTACTCTGCTCTCTAGAGCATATCTCCACCTCTCCAGAGTCTCCTCTCACTACAGATCACAATGTCATCTGCAAACATCATAGTCCATGGGGCCTCCTGTCTGATCTCATCTGTCAACCTCTCCATCACCACTGCAAATAAGAAAGGACTTAGAGCTGATCCTTGATGTAATCCCACCTCCACCTTAAACGGATCTGTCACTCCCACTGCAGTCCTCACCACTGTCACACTACCCTCATATACTGTACCACACTTTTCTCTGCCACTCCCGACTTCCTCATACAATACCACAACTCTTCTCTAGGCACCCTGTCATATGCTTTCTCCAAGTCTACAAAGACACAATGCAACTCCTTCTGACCTTCTCTGTATTTCTCCATCAACACCCTCAGAGCAAACATTGCATCTGTAGTGCTCTTTCCTGGCATGAAACCATACTGCTGATCACTAATCATCACCTCCCTTCTTAACCTTGCTTCCACTACTCTTTCCCATAACTTCAAGCTGTGACTAATCAGTTTTATCCCTCTATAGTTACTGCAGCTCTGCACATCACCCTTATTCTTAAAGATAGGTACCAAAACACTTTTTCTCCACTCCTCAGGCATTCTCTGACTTTCCAAAATTTCATTAAACAATCTAGTTAGAAATTCCACTGCCATTTCTCCTAAGCACCTCCATGCTTCCATTGGTATGTCATCTGGGCCAACAGCCTTTCCATTCTTCATCCTCTTCATAGCTGCCCTTACTTCCTCCTTGCTAATCTGTTTCACTTCCTGATTCACTATCCCCACATCATCCAACCTTCTCTCTCTCATTCTCTTCATTCATCAGCCTCTCAAAATACTCTTTCCATCTACTCAGCACACTCTCCTCTCTTGTGAGTACCTTTCCCTCACTATCCTTTATCACCCTTACATGCTGCACATCTTTCCCAGCTCTGTCCCTCTGTCTAGCTAATCGGTACAGGTCCTTTTCTCCCTCTTTAGTGTCCAACTCCATATGCCCTATCCTTAGCCACCTCTCTCTTTGCCATGCGCCTCATCTCCTTATACTCATGTCTACTTTCTTCATCTCTTTGACAATCCCACTTCTTCTTCACCAGCCTCTTCCTCTGTATACTCTCCTGTACTTCCTCATTCCACCACCAGGTCTCCTTGTCCTCCTTCCTCTGTCCAGATGTCACACCAAGCATAGTAATAAAAGAACAACAAAATACTCAGTAAATAATCACGGTTACATCAGAGTTCAAAATCACAGGAAATACTTAAAACAACATTGCAGGACACTCTCAAATAAATAAAGAAAACATCTAAGGTATACTTCACTATATTCCTGTCTGTAAAAAACAGAAATTACTGTACCCTCGTTAACTTACTTACAGAGCCAGGCAAAGCAGATGTGGTGAGTGGGTCTTCCAGCTGCTGCTGTCAGGTCAAAAACAGAATACAAAATGCCCAGTCTCTATCTCAGAGAGTTCTTAAATTAATATTCCAAATATTACTGCTGAGTTAGCATGCAGGATGATATCGCTTCTTGTCATCTAACTTTAGTTCCCAAGCTAAACCTCATTGCTAGAAACTGCCATCTGTATACAAATACACAATCCGATCTTTGCAGCTGCTGGAAGACATCAGACAATAAAACACTTACAAGACAATGCAGAAGCCTCCCTAGTTTTAGACATTCTGTCTCCTTGCTACACTAAAACTATCTTTTATGGTGCAGTTATAAAATTTTATTTCAACTATTTTATTTTTATATTTTTTTATTTACTTTACATTTGTTGACCGGGCTAGTCTAGCTGGATATATGTCCATTTTTAGTAGATGCCCGGGGAGAAAAGCTCCACAAAAAGATGGGTTTATATAATCAAGAGTTGTTATACATTCAAATCAGAAATATTATACAAAAGGAAGGTGTTACAAAAAAAACGGGTTCATAAGTGTTACCAAGAAAAATACTTTGCAATACTTGAAATAAAAAAAAATCCTGAAGTTTTGCAAGTTAACCTTCTATGTTTTAGTTTCCAGAGTTAATGTATGT
Organism: Protopterus annectens; assembly: GCF_019279795.1. Lineage (NCBI taxonomy): Eukaryota > Metazoa > Chordata > Ceratodontiformes > Protopteridae > Protopterus > Protopterus annectens. The sequence goes on along the minus strand of NC_056726.1, from coordinate 1,713,300,865 downwards.
ACATTTGCACATTTACAATAGTTTATGTACATTTTTTTCTCTTCCAGGAGTACACTGTGGACACATCTCTAAGCTGAGTACTCTACAACATATATCTTCAGCACACGTCTGTACAAACCACCTTATATGACATACAGTTCTAATACATTTGTAACACAAGCATATGAATCATGTAGATATTCACAAATGACATATGATTATTTACAAAATTCCAGCTAGTTGTGCTCCATTTGTCACATGGGTCATAGTCAACACTGCATTCCTCAGTTCCAGAGCTCTCAAACCAACAGCCCTCAGACTTCAAGCAGTCCTCATACCAGCAGAATTGTTGGCAATATAAGCTACTGCACTACAGTCCTAAATGTTCTATCTTTGTTTTTGTTTTGGAGATTGCGGGTCTCAGCTGAATGTGCTAGTCTTCATGCTGTTATCATGGTAAATTTTTTTGACTTCCCTGTTCTACATTAACAGATCTGACATAAAATTTACAATTCTTATTGATGCAACCACTAAGAAAGTGTGAACCACAGACTGCTTACATATCACACTACAGTCATTCTGCAACTCACACTGGGTGAGGCTGCATGTATTATCAGCAAGGAAATGTTAGCATTTTACTGAGAGTGTAACATACTGTAAGCTTTTAGCCTGTCTGTCTCCAGAATTATGTTTTAGAATGCCAATAAGAGAAAACTGCAGAGTGCAGTGACTCATTTTCGCTATATTTCACAGTGCTGTGAGAAACTCTATCCAAAAACAAGGAAATAACCAAGCAACAGTCCTGCTTATTAAAACTCTCATGGTATAACACCTCACTTGAAAAATGAAGAACAGTAACCGCTTGAAGTAATTCAGCTAACAAATGTTTGAATAACTTAGTATGCCATGTAACATATCATCCACAGGTAAAAAATATGCTGACCAGTAAAGTAATATTTTAATAAATGATGGATTCACAGTCCCTTTTCAAGGCTTTCCAGTGATCAGTTTCTGGTTAAATGATTTGCTCAAAGTCACACGATTGCCAAATGAGGGTGAGGAAATCAACCCTTGTATGAAAGGAACTGTAGCTCAAAGCCTTAACCAGAAACCTAAACCTCTCCTTAAATTGTTTAAAATAAACTTTGCTTCAGGCTATGTTCCCAAATCTTGGTGCCCTGCTGTGGTGATGCCCCTGTACAAGGGTGGCCCTACACAGACCCGGGGAATTATAGACCAAACAGTGTTAAGCGTCTGACTTGTAAAGCTGTGGAGAATCATGACCAAAAGCAATAAGTATAATATTAATAATCTCATAAGGCTTGCCCCACAAAAATTTGGCTTCATTACAGAGAGATCATGTCTGTTCAGTCTTGTTTATTTTTTTTGGTCATGCATGTTGTCAACAGTGGTTAGTCCATACATACAGTTTATCTTGATTTGGCCAAATCATTTGATACCATATGTAATACCAGAATTGTTAGGAAAGTATCTGTCTTAAAGATTGATCTTTATGTAGTAAGATGAAGTGCCATTTGGCTGAAAGACAGAAATCACATAGTTCATATAGCAGATACTGCTCCAATTAGTGCTAAAATATCCACAGGAGTCTCTTAAGGGTCTGTAATGGGTCTTCGCCTGTTTGGCATCTACTTTTCTGATCTTAAAATTGATAACTAGGACCACTGTTAACGAAATTTCGAGATATTGGCAAACCGGATGTAATTGTCAAAACCTCTTCAGTTATTGTACCCCTCAATATGAGCTGACCCTCATTAATACCTGATGTACAAATAATGATTTTACACCAAAGCTAAAATGTATAGATTTTTTTTTTCAGAAAACTGCTGGCACCAATAACATTTAGTATAAATAATACTTGCTTACTAAATAAAAAGGAGCTCAGGAGCCTGAGGTTGATAATTACTTACTAATTAATTATGTGTGTAACATCATAAGAAAATATTGGTATCTGATTTGTGAGGATGAATACATAGGTTCAATATTTCCCAAACATATAACTTTTTCTTATAAAAGAGGTAAAAATCTAAAGGAGTTATTAAATTACAACTTTTTTAGTAAAGGTGAAGAGGTAATTAATGATAATATTAAAGGCACTTTTTCATGTGGACAGTGTAGTGTTTGTAGCAGGATTGACAACATAACTAATATTAATGGTGTGTCCTTTAAAGCTAGATATTGTTTCAACTGTAAATCAACGGGAGTGGTATATTTATTGGGTTGTTCATGTCTTAATATGTGGTATATAGGTCAAACAAAAAGGATGGTTCGTGTTCGAGTTTTGGAACATATAAAAGACATTAGGAACAAAAATGAATATAGTCCGGTGGCCAAACACTTTTTGGAGAAACACAAAAGTGACCCAAGTAGTCTAAAATTTTGTGTGTTGGGCAAACCCTTTAATTGTGAAAATGGGGGACTATCAGTTCAAAAATTACTCGAATTAGAGACCAGAATGATTCTCAAATCTAATACATTGAAACCACATGGACTGAACTTAGAATTAAGTATTTAATATTAACTAATTATGTTTTCATATATAAAGAATAAAATTTAAATATCGGTTATATAATTGGTCCTTTATAAAATTATATTCAAGTTTCAAATTTTTTAAAAAAATTCTTTAGTCATTATAGATTAATATAATAGTTGATAAAAATTGATTCATATAGGATATGTATTTTTTCATTTTTTGTATATATACACATATATATTTTTTTGAGCAATTTTGTATGGCTAGATAATATAATAATGTATAGGACAATATTTGAAGTGTTATATTGGTCCTTTTTAATTTGAATAACTTAGAAGCAATCTAATTCATTCTCTTCCATATATATTTTGTCACACTAATTCATATATTTGTTAATAAAAATATATATGGAATATATTAGCTGTAGAATAGTATTTTTGAAGGCAACTGATGTTGATGTCTAGTTTTAATGTTTAAGATCTGTAGGACTAAATAATGGCAGAGCACTTTAAATTCATTTATAAAATGTTGTAATTGATTAATTGGTGCTGATTAACTTAGAAAAATTTGTATAAATAACAGTTAACAGCACTTTGTATTTGTGATCCATTTGAGGTACCAGATCGCAATAAACGTTTTACTGGAATGGTGCTGGTTTCTTTTGTGTTGTATTTCGAATTTGCTGATTTTTCATAAGTGTTTGTGGAATTGATAATTACCTCTCCTCTGATCATTGTGTGCCAACTGTGCTCATGAAATGTTTTTGTTTATAACAACTAATAACCTAAGGTATGTTATGTACCTTTATACATACACACACACACACACACACACACACACACACACACACACACACACACACACACACACACACACACACACACACACACACACACACACACACACCCACACACACACACACACACACACACATACACACATATATATATTTTATTTAACATTTGTTAACCAGGAAAGTCTGACTTGGGACAAAGCCAGTTTTCAGGAGAGGCCAGGGGAGAAACACTCCAGATGTATGTCTTTGAATATGGGAGGAAACTGGAGCACCTGGAGGAAACCCACACGAATGCAGGGAGGACATGCAGTCTCCGCACAGAAGGCACCCCAGACAGGAATCGAACCAGAGAACCTCACTGCTGTACACTGCACCATCTATATATATCTATATATATATGGATTCACTACTAAATATGGAATGACCAAAATCCCAATGCATAAAACACCGAGACCACATGCCCGAAACCACACAATACCAAATATGTAAAACCGCGAAATTCAAAATCGTGAAAATTACACAACCAAACAACACACACACACCTTCCCCCCACAACCAAACAATGCACCCTACACTAGTCATAGACAGGGGGGCAAGCCCCCCTGCACCCCCACACCCCCTCCTTTATTATTCTAACTCCGAGATCACACAAACAGACACACAAGGCAAACTCATACCCACACATTACAGCCCCTCACACACCACAGTCATAACACACACTTACACACACTACACCCCTCACAAACACACTTACACAAACATACTTACCTGAACCGCAACACCAACACCAGAAGCGCTAACGCAAAATCCCTTAACATCAGGATTTTGCATTTCGCGCTTCTGGTCTTTCATTAATGCGGGGTTTCGGTCATCTAGTCTTGGTATCTTCAGTGTCAGGAATTTGAGCGTTCGGTAATTCGTACTGATCCCATATGTATATATATATATATATATATATATATATATATATATATATATATATACATACATCTAGGACTTTTGAATGAAAGTTCAAAAGCCCGAATCCAAAACCACTGAACACACTTTAACGAAAGCGCTTTCATCAAAAAAGCACCTTCATTAAAGTATGTTAAAAAAAAACAGCACTAAATCTAGTTGAATGCAGAGGGGCAAGCCCCCCCTGTGCCCCCCACACCCACCCTACTTTAATATTCTCACTCCGAGGTCGCACTAGAGTGAGAAAAAGGGAATTTTCCCTTACCGCACCGTAGTATGACCGGAACAACAAGCAAAAAAAAAGTGCTGCTTCGGTGAACAGCACTTTTGCACAAGTATGCTCACCAAATTAGGATTCGGTGAAAGATGCAGTCAAGCATCTGTACAAATCCCATATACATAGATAGATAGATATAGATATATAGATAGATATAACCAATAAGACAAATTATAGAGTATGTTTCTCCTTTTGGGATGTTGGGATGTAAGATATCAACAAACTCAAAATGCCCCAGAGGTTCCTAACCAAAACGGTGTCTGGTTTAAAAATCTTAGTTACTAGGGGAGGCTAGAAACCATGTCTCTGTACTCTGTGTGATGCAGACTTCAGAGGGGTGATCAGTGCCTCACTTGCCATGACACTAGAGATACAGTGGTTCTTGACTTTCAATACCTCAGTAAGTCAAACAGTAAGTCAAATTTATTTTCCTTTAATATATTTTATAGCTATTTGTTTTTGAACTCCTGGTGTTTTTTAACCTTTCTGGGATATACAGTTTTTATCCTTTCATCAAGTGCATAGCATTGATCACCCAGGATGATGTCACAATATAAATAAAAGATATTTTATTTTAATAATTGGCTTAGTTTCTAGTGTTATTTCAAAATGGTGCAATATTTGTCAGAATGGGAGGCTATGATCAAAAGACCCAATTCGTTTGCCAACTGTGGTCTGCACCTGTCTCCTCTAGGCTTTTGAATATTGGCTAAACGTGGTCCTCCCCCATATTGCCTTTTTAATTATTTCCAGACTGGCAAACTTTCTCACATAGCAAAATCAAGCTAAGGGAATCTAAAGGTGTTACTGTTCAATGCCAGGAGCCTAAACAAGAAATTCCACTCCCCCCCAGACTCTCCTTACCCTGGAGAATGTGGACATCTGTGCAGTTACAGACATTGTTTAAAACTGCAGAGAGTACCCCCAACATTACAAGGCTACAATGCCTTTCACACATTCAAGCCAGTTACTGCACACTTAGGGACCAGAGGTTGGAAGTGTCTCAGTCTATATCAACAACAAACTCACCTCAAGACTAGTCAAACAGGATGACGCACTTGAACTTCTCCATATCCAGATTTTCATAGGCAAAGTCCCATATCATATCCTTGCAAGCTATAGGTCATTCTCCATGATCCAAGAAACACATAACTCATACTTGGACTTAATGGAGGCCTTCACCATTGAACCCAATACCATATTCATGGGAAAGTTCAAGTACCCCACAATACACTGAGATACTTAACCCCAAACTTACAGACCTAGAGATTCCTGGACTTTGTAAACATAAACACCTTGGACCAGATTATCCATATGCCCACTAGGGGAGCAAGCATACCTGACCTGGTATTCACACATATTAGAAAATACTGTACCCCCTCTAGTGTAGTGTCCTCTGTGGTATGGTCAGACCACAAACCTGTCATCTTTGTAATAAAAAGCATTTCTGCTACCCTGGCTAACCCATGACATTTAGGAAATATTCTAAGGCAAACTTCCTGCTACTAAATGATAACCTGTCAAATGTTCAGGCCCCCAGCACCACAATCAAACCCTGGAAATACAGCTACCTATGTTTAATTATCCACAGAAACCCTCTGCAATCAAGTCAACAAATGCACCTACCAGACCTACCAGAAATAAGCACAAAACTAACTCAAAAAAAAAAAAAAAAAAACAGCCTGGTGGACTCCAAACATAATCAGGCTGTACAACAAAATAAAAAAGGTCAAGGCCAAAATTAGGAAGTGCTATGCCCAGCATAATAAAAACACTATCATCAATTTAAATAAACAACTAAGATGGCAAATTAAGTCTACTAAAGCCAGATTTGAGGTAACGATAGCCTGTCAGACAAAGGATAACCACAAGTGTTTCTTTAACTATGTCCAAAACCTCAAAGGCAGCAGTACGCAGAAGTAATTGTAAAAAGAGCCAGTATGTGGAGCTGGAAGATATAACAAATCTGCTGGCTGACAAATTCAGCTCCAGTTTCCTCCCCTCTTCAGATGCTCCATGGGAAATACCACTAAACAACACCCCCTAACTGTCACTAGGGAACAGGTGCAAGATGCGCTCTCTAAGGCCAGAAACACTGCATTTATGGGCTGAAGTAATATCCAGGATGCCTCCTAAGTCACCTGAAACATGACCTATTGGGACAAGTGGAGAGACTGTTTAACTATATCCTCCAAACGGGGTTTGTGCTACATGAATGGAGAACTACAATAGTCATCCCTTTACATAAGGGCACGGACCCCTAGAACTACAGAATTAGAAGTCTGATTAGTCTGATATGCTAAACCATGGAAAGAATCACCATGTAAATGATTAATAAAGACATAGAGAGCCTTAAAACATGGGATCCAACCCAGTTTGTTCTCAGCAAGGGTAGATCATGTCTATTCAACATGGTGGACTTCTTTGAGAAGGTCACCAAGGCAATGGATGGGGGTAAAATAGTGCATACGTTCTATCTTCACCAGGCTATGGCATTTGGTACAATATCCCACTCTGGTTGTAAAGAAACATACTGGATATAGCCATGAACCCATTTGTTATGCAATGGATAACCAGTTGAATCTCAGATAGGACCTATTGCTAGGTTAGGGAAGACCACCTCCACAAAAAGGCTGGTCACTAGAGAAGTCTCACAGGGCTCAATACTGGGTCAACTCCTTTTTGGCATATACATTTTGGAAGTCAAGGCCAATGTCAAGAGTCTCTAGCTGACCGAGTTTTCAGATCACTGCAAACTAGGAGCAGTCATAGAATCCCCCCAAGACAGTAACATCTTACAGAAAGGAATTTCACAGACAAATGACTGGTGCCAAAGCCACACATTAAAACTCAGTGCTAAGAAATGTATAATAGTATCCTTTAGGATGTCAGCCACCCTAGGAAATTACATCATCAATAACACATCCTAAATGGTAGAACCAATAATCAGGGATTTGGTACATATGTAGATAGTAATCTGGCTTTCAACAAGCATGTGTGAGAGGTAAAAAGGAAATCATTCTATGTTGCTCAACTTATAACTAACGGCATAGTATCTAGGTCCAAGGACGTCATTCTTTTATTGGATACAACCCTCATCAGACCCATCATTAAGTACAATTCCCCCTTCGGTATGTACCCGACCAGGCACATGCAACAGCTGGAACATCCACAGATGTTCCTCACACAAAGAATACATGGCATAAACAGCATGTGCTATGCAAATTGCCTCAAAGCCCTATCACTATACTCTGTTTCCTACCCGATTTTTGACGGGTGATCTATGACGGGCATATACGGCATCCTTGAATTCCATTTTGATGGACCTTTTGCATATCTGCAGAATGAACAGCATCAGAATTACTCGGTCTAGGGATTTAAACTTTACTTGTGACATAAATAGGACATGTTCTCTGGAACAGGCTTCCCATCCATGTAAAGCAAAGTGATTCCCTAACCCTATTCAAGAGAAACCTGGACCAGTGGATGGGAAATCAGAAATACACACTGGATCTAGCTCCTTTGTGTCTAATGGATAGAGGCAGCTTGTAAATCTTGACCTAGATAACATATACCCCTTAAAATAACCTCTAAGATACATAAAGTTGCAAGATACAAGTGGGATGTTTGGCTAAGCTTATAAAGGCTCCAGTGGTTGTTAGCCTAGTATACAACTATATGCCTATGAACCTATAGGGGAAGCATATAGTAGTGAAGGTGGGAGATAAGAAGGGCCTATTTTATTTTATTTATTTATTTATTTTTTATATTGGTAGTTAAAAAGTGTCTGCTGTGATATAGGAATCCCGTTTTTCTGTGTGGTTCTTGGTAAGTTGTTATATTTCAATAATAAACTTTAGGTGGTTATAATGACACCATGTAGCTTTATGTTGGACACAAGTTCAATATCAGTGTTATTTTTTGAAGTGGTGAAGAAGTTATATTTTGTCTAGGACACAGATTTTTAGAGTGAAAAGAAATATCTTGCTTTTCTTACCATTAATCAGGAGTCAGGAGTTTCTCAGCCAGGTTTCTATAGAAGAAAAAGCTTTTTTTGGTCTTTGCTGAAGTTCTTTGAGGGACTTCGTTGTGGTTATTAGCATAGTACTGTTGACAGATGAGATTTTCCACAAGTAGAAGTAACAGTCACTACATCAGTAGTTTCGATTATGCACATAGTTGACTTCTGGTACAATTAGGAGTAAAGATGCTGCTGTGCCACTTACAGGAGTTTGGCAAATCACTTACTGTAACTATTAGTGTTTATGAGTGCAAAACCTTTTTTTTCAAAATGTGTAGACTCCCCTGCCACAGTCATTGCCTTAGCAACTTGTAAATACTGGACATTGTTTTAAACATTCACCATATGATTTATAACTTACAAATTCATGGGCTGTAGGAGCCAAGGTAAAGTCCCACTCATTCAGCATTGCTTCACCTCATTTATGCTGTTGATGACATTTTGAAAGCAAGCCTTTTGCTAAGAAGTTGGAAGTCAACAGAACAATAATCCACTAAAAGCAATAAAAGGGCTGGGATGGCAAATCAAGGACTTGGAATTAGAATAATGCCCTAAATATATAAATGGTATTAAATGCTATCAAAAGCTTTTGAACAAACACATTGGATCTTTATCAGCACTAAAACAGGGGTCTCATTCTACCTACCTTTACAGAACACTTACACAAACTTATAAAGAACATAAGGGAATCATTAGGAAGCTCAAAGATGAGTATGAATTTAATATACCACTAAAATAAACAAAAATGGCTACAAACCTTACTCTGACTATAGCAGGAAGTTAGAAAAACAAAATAAGACGGAAGCCTTGATGCACTGGTTCAAAAAGCTTGACTGAATTCAGCAAAGCTTTTGTTTTTCTACTACTTGTGTGATTATTTGGTGTTTTGCCATATATCAGGAAGTTACGTAAGACCTAACAGTGTTCAAAGCTAGTCAACAATAATAACTCACACTCTGACCAAAGGAAGTAGCTGATATCTTAGCTGATTAAGGTTTTTGAAATCTTGCTCCACTCATGGTTGTAGCTATACAGTAGATTCCACAATCCCAGCCATACTTTTCAATTACTATACAACAAGTTCTCCCAGCTTTCTCAAAAGCTAAAAGTACCTCATCCATGGCCCCTGATAACATGCCAGGATGCCTGATTATCAGTACCAAATATTGTCTATCTGAACCCCTACTTAACCTCTTTAATCTAAGACTCTCCACAGAGTACATTCTTGAAGCCTGAAAAACAGATATTATAATGCTGTTATACAAAGACGACCCACTGCTGACCTATTAGTCTCACCAGCTGTATATGTAAAACAACAGACCATATTATAGTAGCCTTCATTAATGTGGACATTTAAAAGCTATTATCCCTAAACCCTCATCAATTTTACTTTATCAGAGGGAGGGCCTGTCTCTTTAATCTCATCAATTTCCTTGAACAGTAACTGATATAGTCGATATACAGTATATACAGCATATCTGGACCTAGGCAATGCCTTTGACAGGATTTCTAATGCAGGCAATATTGACAGATGTGGAAATCTAAATCTATATTCTTATGTTTTAAACAAGATAGCTAACCGGTTCCCCGACAGAAGCTATGTTTTTAGATTTGCAGATGTCACTTCTGAAAGCAAAAAGTTACAAATGGTGTATGACAGGGGGACAGTGCTGGGCCCCCTCTTGTTTGGCTTCTGTTTCAAAGACTTTCAGGCCAGCACTCTTGGTCTTTGGTTATCTATGTTTACAGGATGAGTGCAAATATGAGTGTTGTTATTTAATCTTCCACTGACTCACAAGTGCCCTGACATGGGATAGACCATGTTAATAATTGCTGCAAGGACAAAAGTCTCAAATTAAATGAAAAAAATGTATCATAGTTCATTTTGGTAAACTAAACATTTTACATAGCATACAGGAGGCGCTACCCTCTGTCATAATAGATCTGGGCACTCTAATCAATAATTCCTTACTGCTTGGCCATCACATCTCTGCAGTAGTTTGTAAAGCCTTCTGTCTAGCTCATCTAATTTCCAAAGGAATCTCTAGTAGATACACTAGATGCAAGAAAGTCTTGATTCCCCTATATTGCATCTCATCAGACCCGATAGTTAGTATAATGCACCTTCTGATATGTATTTCTCTAAGCATATCATTTGAGAGACTTCAGAGATTCATAGTAAAAAGATAACTGGCCTCAAAATTTTAGTTATCAAGAAATACTGGCAGTCCTGTCTTTGTAGTGAGTCTCTTACAGACTCTTCCATAGAGATCTACATTTAGCTTCCTGTACCATGAAAGAACCAACCCTCTTTGAACTCTTATTCCTTCACAGAACAAATGGTATGTCAAATACACAGTTAAAGGACATAAACTTTCATCTGCAGATAAATAAGACACGTCGGTGTGATAGATTCTTTTTCCAAAATTATTCCTCACGTCTGGAATAAAATTCTATTATCTGTCAAGTGGAGCTGACTGCTTGTCAGCTTCAAGGGAAACCTACATAATTGGATGGTCGGCCTCATATTTTCCCATGGCCTATTTTGTCTTGCCACCCTTCAGGCTGGAATGAACTTCTGAACAGGGATTTTTTTTTTGCTAATTCTGTAATTGTCTGCAGAATGATTGTTTAGTACTTATTTATGAACTTTTGAATTAGGAAGATGCAGTCTTTATAACATCTTTGAAATCAGCAGTGCTGGTAGGCCTGGAGTCTATACAATAAATTACATTTTCTTATCTTCTGCAGAGATGGTAAACAATATTCACCAGTGGTATACAGCTCTAGGTGCGACTTCATTTCCATCAGTTTAAGTGTAGCAGATAGATCACATCATCAATAATATATCATGTTCTGCTTTTGGTTTATGCTTACCTAAAGTATTACTTAACTTTTTTTTTAATTATTCATGCTTCCAAAACTTATATCCATACAAGGTACCCATACACAAATTTTGGTAACATGAACAGTTGTCTATTTTCCTTTCTAAGTTTATATTGAAGTGCATTACTTTGATCACCAATAGATTATTCAGAGAGCATCAAAGGTCCATACTGGCAACTCCCTAAAATATCAAAAATGAGAACATCGATATACAAAGGGCTGCATGGTACAGTGCAAGAACCACTGAGACAGAAGTATATAAATACCCAGCTCTGCCTGGTAAAACCAGTATTGCTGAATCAAGGCTGCAAGCAAAGACAAGAGATACATGACTACACTCACCTGATCAAAGCTGGCTACTGATGCAATCTTTTCTAACTCCCTCTGCATCGCAATGTTCCCATTTCTGTATTTTACAGAGTCACTAGCATGTTCATTCCACGCTCTCTGAGTAATTAAATTTCATTTGAAATAAGTTACTACAGTCTCTAGTTAGGAAACTTATTTTCCCAACATAGATTATTTATTTATTGTATGAACACATTATCAAGAGTGCAAAATACACTGACTTTGCAAAATCATTAGAATAGTATGTCTTGCCAGTGATGGGATTTTGTGACATATTATTACAATTCCCCTTTCCTGATAATTTAATTTGACTCATACTCAGTAGCCTACCCACTGCTCTAAGATGACCGACAAAAGAAAACACGTGCAACACATAGCTCACAAAGCCAGTGTGCCAAACAGTCACAGCCCTTAAGGCTAAACAACACACCTGATACACTTGTAATAGGTGACTCTATCGTCAGGCACACTGACGTCCTGCTCACCAGGCTGAACAAGGAAAAGGTCACGGTGAGCTGCCTGTCGGGTGCTAGGATCCGCCACATAACACAAGCACTCAGGTCACTCCAAGGCAAGTACAAATATGACTCAGTCATTGCCTATGCTGGTGTGAATGACCTGAGATGTATCTCTCTGGACTATATGAAAAGAGACATAGAGGAGCTCTCTGAGCATGTAGCCCAGGCCGGTATGACCCTGACCTTGAGTAGCATCTTACCCTCACCAAGAATGATGCCACAATATGAAGACAAGATGATCAATTTCAACAATTGGCTTAAATATTGGTGTCATTCAAAGGGTATCCAATGCCTGTCAGCCTGGGATGACATGCTCGACAAGCCACGATGCTTCGCTAGGGACGGCTTGCACCTGTCACCCCTGGGCTTTCGGATATTGGCAAAGGCTCTTGCTACCCCCATAGTGCCTCTTTTAGGCAAGGCTCAAAAGACAAACCACCTCCATAGGTATCACAAGGGATAAGAAACTAAGAGTAATGCTACTCAATGCCAGAAGTCTAAACCTCAAGATGCACGCACTTGAAACTCTCCTTAGCATGAACATCGATATCTGTGCAGTAACAGAAACCTAGTTCAAGGCTCCCGAGAGCACCCCAGCACTACCAGATTATACCTCATACCATGCTTTTCGGCCCCAAAACATGGACCGAACCACAAAAGGAGGGGGAGTATCAATATTCGTCAAAGATACCCACACCTCCAGGTTGGTGGCACAGCACGAAGCATCAGAGACTATCCATGTGCAACTAACAGTGGGTAAAACTGCCTTCCAGTTTATAGCCTGCTATAGACCACCCTCCCAAACTCAGGAACCCCACTCAGCCTTCCTGAGAACACTGGAAAATATGAAGGTCTCTCCAAACACCATTATATTGGGTGACTTCAACTGCCCAAACATAGACTGGGAGCATTACTCTAGCTCCAACACCCTAGCCCAAAGGTTCCTAGAATTTATAAACTCAAATGCTATGGAACAACTTGTTACCACTCCCACAAGAGGGGAAAACATACTGGACCTGATCATCACCAACATGGGGACTCTATGCTCCAGACCAGAAGTGTATCCCTCATTGGTAAGATCAGACCAAAAACTAATGTCACTGAATATTCACATCCCGACTCCACCCCCTGCCCTGAAAACCACAGTGAAAAACTTCTCTAATGCAAATTTCACACTCCTCAAAACCGAGATGGAATCCTTCAAAGCCCCCGGTCTGTGGAAAATACGGCCCAGACCGCAGAATCCTTTATAAATGCATTCCATGAACACCTTCAGGAATGCATGGATCATGCAATCCCAAATAAAACCAAGTCCCAATCCTCCAAAGGCAGACGTCCTGTCTGGTGGACCCCAGCCATAAACAAACTATACAATAGAAGGAGGAAGCTACTACATGATAGAGGAAAATCCCAAAAAGGGAAGGCATCTCTGATCAGTATTAGCAAAAAACTATGGGCACTCATAAAATCGTCTAAGGCCAGCTTCATGAGAAAAATTGCACAGGACACTAAGGATAATCACAAGGCTTCCTTTAGTTATGCTAGGAACCTGGGTGGAAATTCCCAGATATGCTCAGAATTAGTCCAAAATGACAAAAAATACACCGAACCTACAGATATTGCCAACATCCTAGCTGACAGGTTCAGCGCAACCCCCACCACCACCACCACCAAAAGGGCAAATATCTATCCAAGCAAAGTGCTGCCCCCCTGACATCTCAGATGCTCAGGTAAGAGTTGCCCTCTCCAAAGCAAAAAACACAGCATCAGTGGGACCAGACGGTGTCCCGGGCTGTGTCCTACATGAACTCCAAGAAGAGCTAAACCCAAACATAAAACTACTGTTCAACCTCAGCCTTACTACTGGATATGTACCCAAAGAGTGGCATACAGCAACAGTGGTTCCTCTCCACAAAGGTGGTGCCTCAACGGATCCTGGAACCTATCGCCCCATAAGCCTGACTAGCTTGGTCTGCAAAGCTATGGAAAGGATCATCGTGGTCCTCATAAATAAAGATATTGGGGACCTACAGACACTTGATCCTACCCAGTTTGGCTTTGTTAAGGGCAGATCCTGCCTCTTAAACCTGGTTGACTTCTTTGAAACAGTCACCAAGGCCATTGACGAGGGGAAGGTGGTCCACACAGCCTACCTAGACCTTGCAATAGCCTTTGATACAATACCCCACTCGGGCATTATAGATAAGCTCACCAGCTTAAATATAAACCCCTATGTCACTAGATGGGTTGCAAACTGGTTCAAGGACAGAACCCACATGGTTAGAATTGCTAGAGCTATGTCAGACTCCAAACCAGTTACAAGTGGCGTCCCACAAGGCTCAGTCCTGGAACCTCTCTTGTTCGGTATATATTTCTCGGAGGTACCGGCCAACACGGAAGGACTGTGGTTGACCAAGTTTGCAGATGACTGCAAACTGGGAGCCATAATCGACACTCCAGCTGACACAAGCATCCTCCAAAATTTCCTCATAGAAACAGACAACTGGTGCCAGAGCCATGGCCTCAAGTTAAACGCCAAAAAGTGTATAGTCATCCCCTTTGGCAAAAACAAAGTGCCCACAAATTAATCCATTAAGTACAGAAGAAGTAATTAGGGACCTGGGGACCCAAGTTGATAGCAATCTCTCATTTGACAAACACGTGGCCAAAGTGGTTAGAAAAACATTTTATATAGCCCACCTAATCATGAAGGGATTTACATCTAGATCAGGGGAGGTCATCGTGCCTCTTTACTCATCCCTCATCAGGCCCATAATTGAGTAAAATGCCCCTTTTGGGATGTACCTTACCAGACACCTGCAGCAACTGGAAAGGCCCCAAAAGTACCTCACCAAGAGGATCAAAGGGCTCATACAGATGCCATATGCTGCCCGGTTAAAGAAACTCCAGCTCTACTCAGTGGCATACCGCCTGCTCAGAGGAGATCTGTGCCTGACGTATAAAGCCATGTCCAACCCGGAATTAATGGACATGCTGCACCTCAGAAAATCCAAATCCCATCGAGCTACGCACTCGAGAGACTTGAACCTCAGCACTGAAATAAATAGGACATGCTGGAGGGACAGATTCATAACCCAGAGGCTCCCTTCACTCTGGAATAAAATCCCAGTCCAGGTTAGGCAGAGTCCCTCATTGACTCTCTTCAAGAGGAATCTTGACGAGTGGATGGTAGATCATAGGTTTACCCCAGGTATCACTTCTGTGTCACTGTTAGACAGAGGCACAGTATACTAACCTCGAAAAAGGGCATAGCAAAATTAATTAATTTAAAATGGGTGGCGAAAGCCAAACACACTCTGGCTAGGCTTATAAATGCCCTAGGGCAGATAGCCTAGTATGAACCTATGAACCTATGAACCTATTAATACACTGCTTAGGCAGAGTATAGCTTTTAATGGACAGAGCAACTTTTAAAAAGCTAAAAAATCACATTGGTGTTTCAATCTGCAACTCCATATCGAATAGAGCATTGTCAACGAACAATCCAAAAACATATTACTTTCTTTTTTTAAACAAACACTACTATTCCTTGTAAGTCAGATGCATCTTTGTATAGGAAGGAATCATTGCAGTGTCTAAAAATGTTCTTACATTTTAAATAAAAAAATCTTCTTTAAATTTAAATATATCTATATCTATATGTATATAGTTATACATATTCAAATCTAAATCTGCTGTTATACGTCATAAACCTAACAAGTAGCAACACCAGCCTCAACATACTCTTTTTATGCTTATTGCTGTTGTAAAGGGAGTTAATGTCAACTGCAAAATTGCTAACAGTCTTGGCTTGTAGTTGTAAGAAAAAGATATTCTATTTCTTGGAAAAAGAGAGGACATGGTGAAAAACAAACTCTAGATGAAAGCAATGTGCTTTTGTCACAGTATTTTGAATAAAACAATGGTGTGTAGTCTTCAGCAGTGCACATAGTAGTCACACCTTTTCCATGATATAATTTTGGTCTTATTTATTTATTTGACATTTGTTAACTGGGCTTGTGCAACTGGGCCAAAAACCCATTTTCAGTAGAGACCTGAGGAGAAAAGCTCTATTGTAATACAAACAAAAATGTAAAGTACAAAACCATGCAATATATGATGGGATGGTAACATAAAGCAATATTAAACAGAGAATTCATGTATAGAGTATTCAGGCAATGTGTACAAAAGTGAAAAATACAGAGTATGATAAATATGTTAATGCTGATACAAGTCTATTTGGTATAAGGGTTATTATATAGACTGGTTACAAAAAAAATTAATAAAATATACATATATCCATAGATTGTAGCTGCACTTAAAAGTGTGGTATGACATCTAATGAAAGAAGAGAAGAGATAAGGGAGTTGTCCCATTGAGAAGAAATGAGGAAGAAAACATGGAGGATGGAGCAGAGGGTGGGGAGGTTTGGTGGGGTATGGACAGGGGCAGAGCTATGTGTTTATTACAGAGAGCTTTAGCTCTTTTTTGAAATGTTTTGGGTGTGAGATATTTCTTACATAAGCGGGGAGTTTGTTCCAGGACTGAGATACTGAGTATTTATATAGGTGTTTGTCTGTGTTTTTGTTGGGTTTGTAGATGTCAAGGAGATGTTGGTCGGAGCTATGAAGAGGACAGTTAGGAATATAATAGGATACAAGTGAGCAGAGGGAGCGGCTGACAGTAAGTTTGTAGATTATTGAATGTGTGATTTGTATCTATGACAGTAGGAGTTGTTAAGGAATTCTAGACAATTTAGCTTTTTTACTGCATGGCAGTGGTGAGACTTGTAGGGTAGGTTTGGGCCAAATCTAATTATTTTGTTATAGGCTTGTTCAAGCTTGGACAGTAATGAAGATTGTATGTTTGTGAGAATCGGAGTGGCATAGAATAGGCAGGGTAGGAGGAAAGCTTAAGCTAGAGAGGATTTAGAGTTTGAGGTAATGAATTTCTTATTCCTGTAAAGTAATCCCAGTTTTTGATGTGTTTTTTTTAATACTCTGAATGTGAAGGTCGAATTTTAATTGATCGTCGATTATGGTGCCAAGTATCTTACTGTGAGGTTCCTCTTTAATGGTAGCATTGTCGAGGGATATGATGACAATGGTAGATTTGTGATGGAAAAGAGTTTGAGGGAGGAATAGAAGGAGTTTTGTATTGTTTGGATTTAAGTTAAGCTAATTTTCAGAAAGCCATCTTTCAATGGACCAGAAGGAGTTTTGGGTATGTGATTGGAGGTGAGAGATGTTGTCCTAGAGGGAGATAATAGAGTTGTCTGCATATTTTATAAGAGAATAGTGGCTGCATGCTGTATGAAGGTTGTTAGTAAAGATGCTGATTAGGAGTGGTCCAGGATAGAGCCCTAGGGGACTCCAGATTTGATAGGCAGGAAATGTGCTATTTCACAGATTGTAGCCTATTGGTGAAGTAGCTGGAGAGGTTGAGCTCAGATAGCTTAGTAAGTAGTTTGGAGTGAGGTACAGTATCAAAGGCTTTAGAGAGATCGAGGAATAGACAGGATGCAAGTTGGTTGTTGTCTCTAGCTTTGCCTGCAGTCTGAGTAAAAGATAGGAGGGCAGTGGCAGTACTGTGGTTCAGCCTAAACCCATGTTGGGTAGGAGTTCACAGATTTTCATGGATTAGTAGTTTGAGAAGCTGAGTGTGAATGCATTTTTGAGGATTTTAGAGAGTGGGGAAAGAATAGTTGTGGGTCTAAAATTAGAGGGTCAGTGGAATTCCCATCTTTATGTAATGGTATTGTATAAAAGGATTTCCATAGGAGGATAAGTGAGGGTGGGTGAGAATTAGGGGGTAGGGTATGGGAGCAGAGTGAGTCAGAGTGAAGCGACGGTGAATGGAGCAGTTTGGACCCTGGTTATGGCTGCAAATAAAACAATCAATAAGTACTTTTTGAAATGTTATTCTTTTATCCAAATCAGTTCACTATAGAAGTAATGGCACTAGGAGGGTGACAGTCTAGGAATTGCTCAGAAATTAAGTTTACTAGGGCTGGTTGTTCAGGGGAGAAGGCACTATACTATTATATAGATTGTGGTAACTGTGAAAAAAAGAGAAGGCAAGGAGAGTCTGTAGAATGGGACCCAGTGAAGGGCTGTAAGCAATTACAGGGTATAGACAGATTACAGGTTATTTAGTGTTGTATTTGGAAGAAAAAAACTGAGACATACATAAAACTTTTAAAGCATCATATGCTGGTTTCCTCAGTGGCAGAACCACAAGCAGTATATGCAGAGTCAACTCAGGGGATTACTTTGTGAATGTTTGGTGTACATGAGCTTTAGTACCTGTAAAGAGCAAGACAGCAGTGAACATAGTGTGATAGAATCACTGCAACTCATTAATTATGCAATATTTAGTGCAATGTAATGTTAGAGTCACTGCAGCTGAATAATTAAGACATATCTAAGCAATATTTAGGGCAATATAGTGTTACATGGTTAAACAGAAAGAGAGTAGTAAGTAGGGAAGCAATGGCAGGTAGGAATTTTGTTCAAGGCAGGTAGAAAATGAGGTGACCAGTCAGTCAGAAATGGCACAGAGAGCCTCACAGCAATTTGAACACAGAAAGCCTGCAGAAAGTATAGGTTTTTGATCATAGCCAGGAACAGAAGAGAGTAATAAGTGGGGCAAACAGAGGGTGGATATTGATTATGTATTTGTATTATTTTTGTAGGAGACATAGTGGATAGGCAGTAGGAAAATTGCTCAGAGATGATTACTGCAATGGTCTTTTTCCATATTTTACTCATTTCTTTCAAAAGTTTACTATTGTTTCAAATTAAGTGTAGCATGTGAAAACAAAATGTATTTCTGTTAGCCTAGATATTGACAAAAGAATATTCTTATACAGATGAAAGCTTTATACATAGTCATCATGATACCAGAAAGGAAGGAAATCATATATGAAGAGGCAAACTTTATTTTGTTACTATGACAAAGGAAAGGAAGGCAGAGAGTCAATGTTTTAGGGTGGCATGTATTCATAGTCAGGGATTTTATAACTTTACAGAGGTTATTCACAAAGTGCTCTGCTCCACATGTATGAAAATAAATATATTGCACGTGTATTTACACAGACTAAGGAAATGTGAAGATGCTTTGATAAATGTGTCTGCTGATGGCAAATTCATAAAGTACCTGAAAATAAGCATTAAATGTACACAAAGGACTATGTGTAAGCTGTAGGTGTCATATGCCTTCAGATGTATTTGGATTTTGTGGAGAAACACTGCTATGTGCAGTCACACTTGAAAGACGTAATGCAGGCCGCAGACTGCATAGCTTTTATCACTAATATTTTTTTAAAAACAATAAAGGGGTTTATTATGTTTTATATAGGGGACACCCTAATGTTTTCTTTAAAGAGTGGAAAAGGGAAGACAGGAAAGACTGAAAAATGGGAGACACAAGAAAGAAAGAGACACAGGAACACATCAAGAGGGTTGTGCTGAAGAAGGTGGTAGAGGAGGGGTGCTATGTTTTTGTCAAGGTATATAACTCTCTATTTTTTTCAGATTTATTTTATATAAAAATATAGTGTGGGTAGGAAGTAGATAAGAGGATATAAGAGGGGATAAGGGAAGGAAGAGGGTGATTAGGAATGGTGCCTATCAGTAATACCCAGTCCACAAGGTCTCAAATGTTTAAACTGCTAGATATGCTGCAGTGAGGCTTGCAAAGGAGTCACATTCCAGGGTGTCTACAGGATGGTTGCCACTTCCCAGACCCAGTGAGGATGTCCTTGGAGAAGCAGAGGATGAACGTTCCCTAACCTGTGAGGTATGCAATTTGTTGCACCTGAGGAATTGGGATCTGGAACAAAATGAACAGAAATTGTAAAAAAATAAAATAAAGAGGGACAAAGGACAGCATAATTAAAATAAGAACAAAAATAAAAAAGGACAAGGGACAGCATAATTAAAATTAAAAAGAGAGAAAAAAGAGGAGGAGAAATAAGGAGAAAATACGCACAATAAATTCACACATAATGTTACATAGCTTTCAATTTCTTACTAAAAAATATTTTATTTTTATAAATCTTTGTTGAAGTAAAACAAAATGTATGGGGAGTGCTTATGCATATGTGGCAAAGGTAGATACTGCCATCCCAGCTATCTGGAATTGTGTAAATAATATGTTGTTTGTGAATATCAACATGATTCATATAAGATGCTTGTGTTACAACTGTATTAAAACTGTATGTCATGTGTATATCAAACTAGGCTTGTACAGACATGCATGTTGAAAAGATATTTTATAAAGTGCTTGTGCTTAAAATGTAACCACAGCATGCCCTACTGGAATAGAACAGAAATGTGCATGCACTATTGTAACTGTTTAAATGTTTGTATTTTAACAGTGGAAACTGGGATACAGGAGGTTAACCTCAGTCTAATACATTTTAGAAAAATAGCTGAAATTAAATTACTTTATCGCTACACAATAAAATATATCTTTCAGTTTCAAGGCAGTAAGAAGACATGATGACTAAAACTGGAGAGCTTCCTGTATTGTCTTGGAAGTGTTTTATTGTTTTATGACTTCCAGCACATGCCAAAGATCTGAGGAAAAGCTCTTGTCTATGTATTTTACAACTAGATGCTAAAAGCTACCAGCTGCCATCAATGGTTGTTTTGGGCCGGGGGGCTAGAAGTCAGATGACAAGAAATTATGTAATTTTGCAAGCTAGCACAGCAGTAATATCTGAAATAGTAATGTGAGAGTTTTCTTAGAGAGATGCAGCATTCTGTATTCTGTCTTTGACCTGACAACTAGAAGATCCATTCACCACATCTGCCTTGCTCTGATAAAGTAAGTTTCTAGGGAACAGTATAATTCTCTTGGACATAGTCAGGAATATAGCAAGGCTTAGTTTAGATATTTTTCTTTATTTGTTTGAGACTGTCCTGCAATGTTGTTTTAAATAGTTCTTGTGATTTTGAAATCTAATGTCACTGCAAATGTATATTCAGTATGTTCTTGTTCTTTTATTATTTATTATTAAATATATTTAAACCTTTCATTGTGGCTGATCTTTGCAGAGACATATTTAAGTTTTGAGAGTACTTGCATATCTATTTGGTGACACTGAGTAGGCCACTCCTAATAGCCTTGCTCTTGGTCAAACTGCCATTTGTATTAATATTACTGTTACACAGTCAGATTGGGCACCCTTGGTTAAGGGCCTTAAAGTAGCTGATAAGAGTTGGCTGCTGGCAGTGATAACTACCTTATAGTCTGGGCAAAAGCTACTTGGGCAGGGACACAAAGCACTGGTTGGACAGAAAGGGTGCTGGAGGTCTTAGACTGGCCACTCAGCTGAGATCTCAACTCTACAGCTGTGCCAGTGGGGAGTCTTACTGGGGATCTGGAGAAAGAGGGAGAAAACAGCCTCAGACTGACTGTGGTATCTGTGTGCATTTAAGGAAAATTGCACTTGATGCAGAGAGATGCATCTGAAAATACTGTATGTGTACCTTGTCATCCTCTCAGTGTACATCCCCCACTGGTGCCAGTGGTTTGGATTAAGGCTCCTTGATCACTGGTCCAGTGCTGGGTCATCACAGCATACATGGGAGCAATGCCATGGGAAGTGCTCATGTATACTTGGGAAGAATGAGTGTATTGCTATCAAGTCTTGTAGGGTTTACAGTTTATACTACCTGAAATGATAATTAAATGTCTATTTGTGTCTGATATGCATTTGTTTCCAATTTTTCCTTAGCATTTCTGATATAACCGCTAGTGCAATACAAGGTCATTTACTGCTCTATTTGCTTACTATAAGTTTGTTTAAATATTTATTAATATATATATGGCTTTAAAACTTCAGCTTGGCCAGCTAAGAACTTGGTTATATTCAACTGGACGTATAAGAGAATTTAAGTACCTTTATCTGCACTTTTTAAAAAAAAATACAGTATTATACAGTATTTAATTTGATTTAAACTGTGTATGAAGGAGTGTTGAAGGAATTTTTAACTGAAGTTATTCTGCTCTTCAGTAACTTGAACTGAAGCTAGTGTTGGCTGAATTTTGCTATTTGCTAGTAATTACAGGTGTGGGGTAGCCACATTCTTTGATTTCCTGTCCTTGCATATTTAAACTGGTGCATGTGAAATAATTCCTGCTTTAAAACTTCAGCTTGGCCAGCTAAGAACTTGGTTATATTCAACTGGACGTATAAGAGAATTTAAGTACCTTTATCTGCACTTTTAAAAAAAAAATACAGTATTATACAGTATTTAATTTGATTTAAACTGTGTATGAAGGAGTGTTGAAGGAATTTTTAACTGAAGTTATTCTGCTCTTCAGTAACTTGAACTGAAGCTAGTGTTGGCTGAATTTTGTTATTTGCTAGTAATTACAGGTGTGGGGTAGCCACATTCTTTGATTTCCTGTCCTTGCATATTTAAACTGGTGCATGTGAAATAATTCCTGCTTTAAAACTTCAGCTTGGCCAGCTAAGAACTTGGTTATATTCAACTGGACATATAAGAGAATTTAAGTACCTTTATCTGCACTTTTTTAAAAAATACAGTATTATACAGTATTTAATTTGATTTAAACTGTGTATGAAGGAGTGTTGAAGGAATTTTTAACTGAAGTTATTCTGCTCTTCAGTAACTTGAACTGAAGCTAGTGTTGGCTGAATTTTGTTATTTGCTAGTAATTACAGGTGTGGGGGTAGCCACATTCTTTGATTTCCTGTCCTTGCATATTTAAACTGGTGCATGTGAAATAATTCCTGCTTTAAAACTTCAGCTTGGCCAGCTAAGAACTTGGTTATATTCAACTGGACGTATAAGAGAATTTAAGTACCTTTATCTGCACTTTTTAAAAAAAAATACAGTATTATACAGTATTTAATTTGATTTAAACTGTGTATGAAGGAGTGTTGAAGGAATTTTTAACTGAAGTTATTCTGCTCTTCAGTAACTTGAACTGAAGCTAGTGTTGGCTGAATTTTGTTATTTGCTAGTAATTACAGGTGTGGGGGTAGCCACATTCTTTGATTTCCTGTCCTTGCATATTTAAACTGGTGCATGTGAAATAATTCCTGCTTTAAAACTTCAGCTTGGCCAGCTAAGAACTTGGTTATATTCAACTGGACATATAAGAGAATTTAAGTACCTTTATCTGCACTTTTTATAAAAAAAAATACAGTATTATACAGTATTTAATTTGATTTAAACTGTGTATGAAGGAGTGTTGAAGGAATTTTTAACTGAAGTTATTCTGCTCTTCAGTAACTTGAACTGAAGCTAGTGTTGGCTGAATTTTGTTATTTGCTAGTAATTACAGGTGTGGGGGTAGCCACATTCTTTGATTTCCTGTCCTTGCATATTTAAACTGGTGCATGTGAAATAATTCCTGCTTTAAAACTTCAGCTTGGCCAGCTAAGAACTTGGTTATATTCAACTGGACGTATAAGAGAATTTAAGTACCTTTATCTGCACTTTTTAAAAAAAAAATACAGTATTATACAGTATTTAATTTGATTTAAACTGTGTATGAAGGAGTGTTGAAGGAATTTTTAACTGAAGTTATTCTGCTCTTCAGTAACTTGAACTGAAGCTAGTGTTGGCTGAATTTTGTTATTTGCTAGTAATTACAGGTGTGGGGGTAGCCACATTCTTTGATTTCCTGTCCTTGCATATTTAAACTGGTGCATGTGAAATAATTCCTGCTTTAAAACTTCAGCTTGGCCAGCTAAGAACTTGGTTATATTCAACTGGACGTATAAGAGAATTTAAGTACCTTTATCTGCACTTTTTTAAAAAAAAATACAGTATTATACAGTATTTAATTTGATTTAAACTGTGTATGAAGGAGTGTTGAAGGAATTTTTAACTGAAGTTATTCTGCTCTTCAGTAACTTGAACTGAAGCTAGTGTTGGCTGAATTTTGTTATTTGCTAGTAATTACAGGTGTGGGGGTAGCCACATTCTTTGATTTCCTGTCCTTGCATATTTAAACTGGTGCATGTGAAATAATTCCTGCTTTAAAACTTCAGCTTGGCCAGCTAAGAACTTGGTTATATTCAACTGGACGTATAAGAGAATTTAAGTACCTTTATCTGCACTTTTTTAAAAAAATACAGTATTATACAGTATTTAATTTGATTTAAACTGTGTATGAAGGAGTGTTGAAGGAATTTTTAACTGAAGTTATTCTGCTCTTCAGTAACTTGAACTGAAGCTAGTGTTGGCTGAATTTTGTTATTTGCTAGTAATTACAGGTGTGGGGGTAGCCACATTCTTTGATTTCCTGTCCTTGCATATTTAAACTGGTGCATGTGAAATAATTCCTGCTTTAAAACTTCAGCTTGGCCAGCTAAGAACTTGGTTATATTCAACTGGACGTATAAGAGAATTTAAGTACCTTTATCTGCACTTTTTTAAAAAATACAGTATTATACAGTATTTAATTTGATTTAAACTGTGTATGAAGGAGTGTTGAAGGAATTTTTAACTGAAGTTATTCTGCTCTTCAGTAACTTGAACTGAAGCTAGTGTTGGCTGAATTTTGTTATTTGCTAGTAATTACAGGTGTGTGGGTAGCCACATTCTTTGATTTCCTGTCCTTGCATATTTAAACTGGTGCATGTGAAATAATTCCTGCTTTAAAACTTCAGCTTGGCCAGCTAAGAACTTGGTTATATTCAACTGGACTTATAAGAGAATTTAAGTACCTTTATCTGCACTTTTTTTTAAAAAAAATACAGTATTATACAGTATTTAATTTGATTTAAACTGTGTATGAAGGAGTGTTGAAGGAATTTTTAACTGAAGTTATTCTGCTCTTCAGTAACTTGAACTGAAGCTAGTGTTGGCTGAATTTTGTTATTTGCTAGTAATTACAGGTGTGGGGTAGCCACATTCTTTGATTTCCTGTCCTTGCATATTTAAACTGGTGCATGTGAAATAATTCCTGCTTTAAAACTTCAGCTTGGCCAGCTAAGAACTTGGTTATATTCAACTGGACATATAAGAGAATTTAAGTACCTTTATCTGCACTTTTTTAAAAAAAAATACAGTATTATACAGTATTTAATTTGATTTAAACTGTGTATGAAGGAGTGTTGAAGGAATTTTTAACTGAAGTTATTCTGCTCTTCAGCCCACCCACCCGCCCTGATTTTGTTTTAGTGTTAATCTTAGTGGCATTGAAACTGCCCGCCCCTCAGCCTGCCTCTGGGTCCATCTCATTTGCTCACTCAACTGAGTGCAGTGAGATCATATTCTGATTTCAGGCACTCCTACTGTGTACAAAGAGAGCATCTGGGAAATAGAAAAAAAAAAAAATTAAGCTTATTTTCTGCCTTTCTTGTTAAGTGGTACAGACTATTTGTAGGCTTCTGAGCCCCCAAGCCCTTCTGTGTTTGAGGGAAGCCTTCTAGCTTGTTTTTTTTTTCTTATAACTAGCCAGTTTTCTAGTTTCAGCACTCAAATCTGTTTCTTTGATCTCAGCACTTGTTCAGAAAAAAAAAAAAAAAAATTTCATCTGCTTTTACTGTACTTGTGTTTTTACCTACTTCTTTTTACTTTTGCATCATCTTAAAATACTCAATTGTATTTATTACTGCTTGGTGTAACTCATTCTAAGCCTTTTGGTTTAAACACTTGGGCTTCGGACCAGTTAGTTGTTTTGCACTGAGAGGGTTTGTGGTCTGCACTGTTGTGGCAGAACAGGTAGCTTACATCCTTCTAGGTTGAGAACTGCTGATTGAGGGCTCAGTGTCTGTTATTCTAAAAGTGTATTAATTCTGGTTTAAGCACTTGGGCTTTCAAGCCAGTTATTTTACATTAAGAGGGTTCGTGGTCTGCACTCTTGTGGGAGGAGAGGCTGGACTCTGCCCTTCTGAGCTGGGAATTTCTGGTTAAAGGCTTATAGTGCATGCATATCTGAACTGTTTCTTACTGAAGTTGGTGCGCCTTGTTTGCTGTGGCATAGACTGGATTCGGGCCTGCTGGATCTAACTTTGTTTGTGTAACTTGAGCACTAATCCAGACATTCTCTAAAGTATTCAATGGTATTTATTACTGCTTGGTTGTAACTTGATTAAAGTGTAGCTATCATTCAAGTCTTTTGGATTAAGCACTTGGGCTTCAGACCAGTTGTTTTACATTAGGAAGGTTTGTGGCAAGCACTGTGGTGGCAGGACAGGTAGCTTTCATCCTTCTAAGTTGGGAACTGCTGATTGAGAGCCCAGTGTCCAAGTGTATTAGTTCTGGTTTAAGCACTTGGGCTTCAGGCCAGTTATTTTACATTAAGAAGGTTCGTGGTCTGCACTCTTGTGGGAGAAGAGGCTGGACTCTGCCCTTCTGAGCTGGGAATTTCTGGTTAAAGGTTTATAGTGCCTGAATATTTGAACTGTATCTTACTGAAATTGGTTCACCTTGTTTGCTCTAGCATAGACTAGATCCAGGCCTGCTGAATCTAGCTTTGTTTATATGCTTGTTGTTTGTTTGCTTGTTATTTCCCTGGAAGCTAATTCCACCTAATACGCAACTTCTCAGCGCTTCTGTGGATCACTAGTGATATCTGCATTGCTTACTGTACTTATTTCCTTGTTTCACTTGAAAGAAAGTTACTGTTTGTCGTTTTTGCATTTAGTTACTTGCAACACATTGCACTCAAGTTACCTGGCACTTGCTCACTAAAGCAATTATATAAGTCAGCACTAAAAATTAAAAGCACTACACCCTCACTCCCCACTGGCCCTTGTTTTCAATTAAGGATTTCCCAATATTATTCTAGCATGTCCAAAGGTCAGTTGTCAATCTCCTCTCCGGTCCAGCTGGTGAATCTGGGGATCTTGAGGCAATGTTATAACTGCCTCATGTACACAGACAACCCTCTCCTCCTCCCACATAACACAAATACTTGCGAGAGATGCAGCTATTTAGCCAAACTGGAGGCTGAGCTCTTTCAACTCAGGACTGGCAAGACCAGACAGGAGGAGAAGGCAACTACACACACCACAAAACCAGCCTCACATAATGCTACCACTCCACTGAATCAAACACATAAACACACAAAGACATACTCGGAGGCTCTGAGTAAAATTTACCTAAACAGCAGAGGCCTCCAAAGCAGACACCCAAACAACTGCTACCTCAAGACACCCCACAAGCAACACATAAACCACAAAAGCAGTGTGCAAAGCAGTCACAGCCCTTAAGGCCAAATACAACACCAAACATACTTGTCATAGGTGACTCCATAGTCAGACACACTGACGTCCCACTCACCAGGCTGAACAAGGAGAGGGTCACAGTAAGCTGCCTATCGGGCTAGAATCCACCACATAACACAAGCACTTTCGGGTCACTCCACGGCAAGTACAAATATGACCCAGTCATTGTCCATGCTGGTGTGAACGACCTGACACGCACCTCCCTGGACTACATGAAAAGAGACATAGAGGAGCTCTCTGATTATGTAGCCCAGGCAGGTATGACCCTAACCCTGAGCAGTATCCTTCCTTCATCAAGAATGATGCCACAATATAGAGACAAGATGATCAGCTTTAACAATTGGCTTAATGTCTGGTGTCATTCAAAGGGGATCCAGTGTCTGTCTGCCTGGGATGACATGCTTGACAAGCCACGCTGCTTCAAGGGACGGCTTGCACCTGTCACCCTGGGATTCCGGATATTGGCTAAGGCTCTTGCCACCCCATAGTGCCTTTTTAGGCAAGGCTCAAATTCTAAACCTACCACCCTAGAAAACAAAATGGGAAGAAACTGAGGGTAATGCTGCTCAATGCCAGAAGTCTAAATCTCAAAATGCATGCACTCGAGGCCCTTCTCAGTATGGAGAACATCGATGTCTGTGCTGTAACTGAAACCTGGTTCAAGGCTCCTGAGAGCACCCCGGCACTATTAGGTTTTACCTCATATCATGCGTTCCGGCCCCAAAACCCGGACCACACCACAAAAGGAGGGTGTATCCATATTCATAAAGGATACCCACACCTCCAGGTTGGTGGCAACGCATGAAGCTTCGGAAACCATCCAGGTGCAACTAACCATAGGCAAAACTGCTCTACAAATTGTAGCATGCTACAGGCCACCCTCTCAAACTCAGGAACCCCACACAGCCTTCCTGAAGACACTGGAGGGTATAAATGTATCTCCAAACACCATCATATTGGGTGACTTCAACTACCCGAATATAGACTGGGAACATTACTCAAGCCCTAACTTTCTAGCCCAACAGTTCCTGGAGTTCATAAATTCAAATGCCATGGAACAGCTAGTCACTGTTCCCATGAGAGGAGAAAATATACTAGATCTCATTGTCACAAACATGGGGACAAAATGCTCCACACCGAAGTATATCCCTCATTGGTGAGATCTGATCATAAACTAATCTCACTGGAAATCCACATCCCGCCCCACCCCAAACAAAAAGACCATAGTGAAGAACTTCTCTAAAGCAAACTTCACACTACTCAAGACTGGTGTGGTATCCTTCAAGGCCCCTGAGCCAGAGGAAACCACAACCCAAGCTGGAAGCCCTTACAAATGCCTTCTATGAACACCTCCAGGACTGCATGGATCAGGCAATCCCAAATAAAACCAAGACTCTTTCCACAAAGGGCAAACGTCCAGTCTGGTGGACCCCAGCCATTAACAAACTTTACAATAAGAGGAGAAAGCTATTACATGATAGAACAAAATCCATAAAAGGAAGGCACCCTGATCATTATTAGTAAAAAATACGAGCACTCATAAAATCAACTAAGGCCAATTTTGAGAGAAAAATTGCCATGGATTCAAGGACAATCATAAGGCCTTTTTCAGCTATGTTAAGAACCTGGGTGGAAACTCCCAGATATGCTCAGAATTAGTCCAAAATGATACAAAAATCACTGAACCCACAGACATTGCCAACATACTGGCAGACAGGTTCAGTGCAAACTTCACCCCTCTCCCCTAAAGGAGAGATAACTATCCCAGCCGAGTGTAGCCTCCCGGACATCTCAAATGCGCAGGTGAAAGCTGCTCTCTCTAAAGCTAAAAACACAGCATCAATGGGACCGGATGGTGTCCCCGGCTGTGTGCTACACGAGCTAAATGAGGAATTAAACCCGCACATAAGGCAGCTGTTTAATCTCAGCCTTACCACAGGATACATGCCCAAGGAGTGGCGTCGGCAACTGTGGTCCCACTCCACAAAGGCGCCTCACGGACCCTGGTAATTACTGCCCCATAAGCTTAACAAGTCTAGTCTGCAAAGCTATGGAGAGGATCATAATGGAGCTCATAAACAAAGATATAGGGACTTGCAGACATTGGACCTGACCCAGTTTGGCTTTGTCAAGGGAAGATCATGCCTTTTGAACTTGGTCGACTTCTTCAAACAGTCACCAAGGCCATTGATGAGGGAAAGGCAGTCCATACAGCCTACCTTGACCTTGCAAAGGCTTTCGACACAATACCCCACTCGGGTATTGTAGAAAAACTTACCAGCTTAAATGTAAACCCATATGTCACAAGATGGGTTGCAAACTGGCTTAAGGACAGAACCCACAGGGTTAGAGTTGCTGGCGCTGTGTCAGACTCCAAGCCGGTCACAAGTGGTGTCCCACAGGGCTCGGTCCTTGGCCCCTATTGTTTGGCATCTACTTCTCAGAAGTACAGGCCAACATGGGAGGACTTTGGCTGACAAAGTTTGCAGACAACTGCAAACTGGGCGCCATAGTGGAAAGTGCATCGGACACGGATATCCTTCAGAAGGGACTCACGGAAACAGATAGCTGGTGCCAGAGCCATGGCCTGAAGTTAAACGCCAAAAAATGTATAGTCATACCCTTCGGGAAAAACAAGGTAACCCCAAGCTACCATATAGGTGGCAATCCACTAAGCACAGAAGAGGTTATCAGGGACCTGGGGACCCAGGTTGACAGTGGCCTTTCTTTTGACACTCACATTGCTAAAGTGGTTAGAAAGACCTTCTACATTGCCCACCTGATCATGAAGGGATTCACATCCAGATCTAGTGAGGTCATTGTTCCCCTGTACTCTTCACTTATCAGACCAATGATCGAGTACAATGCCCCATTCGGGATGTATCTCACCCGACATCTGCAGCAATTGGAGAGACCCCAAAGTTCCTCACCAAAAGGATAAAGGGACTCCAAAATCTGTCATATGCTGCCAGATTGAAGAAACTCCAGCTCTATTCAGTCGCATACCGTCTGCTCAGAGGTGACATGTGCCTGAAATACAAGGCCATGTCCAACCCGGAATTAATGGACATGCTCCACCTCAAAAAATCCAAATCCACCAAAACCACTAGAGCAAGCGACTTAAACCTTAGCACGGATATAAATAGGACGTGCTGGAGGGATAGATTTATCACTCAGAGACTCCCTATGCTGTGGAATAAAATCCCGGTCCATGTGAGGCAGAGCACCTCGCTGACTCTGTTCAAGAGAAATCTAGACCTGTGGATGGGAGATCGTAGGTTTACCCCGGGAATCATATCTGTGTCACTGCTGGACAGAGGCACAACAAACTAATGGGCACAGTATTTTTTCATATAAGGGGTGGCGTAAGCCACAAAAATTTGGGCTAGGCTTATAAATGCCTTAGGGCAGATAGCCTAGTATAAACCTATGAACCTATGAACCTATGAATTACCATACTGTACCAATATTTCCAATAATGCAAGTTATACATAGTAGGACTTAATCTTCCTTCAAATTGTTGCACTTTTATATATTTGTACAGTTTGTCTGTTTGGGGGGTGTTTTTTTGGAATTATTCTATACACTTTAAGTCTATGATTTGCATATTTAAATTTCAGTTTCATGTAACAGTCTATGAATTTTGTTCAGGCTGAAGCAGAAGCTGTACAGACAGAAAAATGTAGCAATTGAAGGACTTTTTCAGTTCCTTTCAATTCAACTTTCATTAAACAAAACATAATACTGTTACAGGTGACTACAGTGCATAAACTTCAGGACAATAATGTGTTCTTTGTTACTTTTTTTCTAATAACTGTGAACATGTAAGGGTTTGGTTTTAAAATGTAAACAGAAATAATACAATTGGTTATTTTTCATTAAACTACGTGCTGGTCATTCACTTGACACAGCAACTTCCACTCTCCTCCCCCAACATGCACTCTGACTAGGGTGTGATGCTTGACTGAGTTAAGCCATCTTGTAATTGCATTTAATATTGTCAAAGAAAAGACTGTGTTATACAATTACTGTACTAATAAATATATTCTGACATATACAAGCAAAATCCTTTCCTTACAACAACTGTCTGCATATACTTCAACTATTTACTAAGGTAATACAATACTATAAAGGAAATTGTGGCAATACAAACATTTTTTGTTTGTGTATAAATGCATACATTTTTATACATGAAAAATAGTTGTAAGTGCACTCCTGCAGATGGCCATCTGCAATTTATAGACATATATATGCATACTTAGATACATTTCTTTGCTCAAACATATACATTTATATTCATACAGAAAGTTATCACATATAAACACTCTATATATTTGTACACAGATGCAGTTCTATGTACAGATATTTTTAAATTTTTGTTTTCAGTATTATAATAACATTATTTACTTATTTTACATTTGTTTACTGGGAAAGTCTGACTGAGTGTGAGCCCACTTTCAATGGGGGAGTGGGGAGGAAAGCCCAACACATAACAGACAACATTACGTGCTAACATTTTTACAAGATAAGTTGGCCTATACGTAATAAAAGTGTTATAACAATATTTAAAGGAGAAAAAGTAAAATGCTACAATTGATGCAAACATAGAGGTATATTAGGTGTGTAACAATTTTGAGTAGGATAAGAAATGGACATAGTAGTAAATAGGTTTACACTTACATAGGATATGAGTGGAAAAAGGAGGTAGTTATAAGTGGTAAGAACAAAAGTTGATAATCAGAGATGAGGAGAAGAATTATATAATTATGTCAAGCAGAAGGTTCAAAAGTACAGATAGTATTAGTTTAAGGTTGAACAATGCTAAAAAATTAGGGTGCAGAATGTGGAGAATTAGAAGAATGTGTTGACAGAAGGGATGCTATATTAAACAGAGTTAATGTGATGTTAATATTCAAATTACAAGGACAGTAGTAAGAGTATTGGTAGTCATTGATTACAGAAATTATCAATATATTCTAAAGGTGCTAGAGTAATAGGAAGGAAGTGAAATAACTGGGGATAATGAAAGACAAAAGGCATAATGAAAGTCAAAAGGGAGAAGTGTGTCCTATCTTGGTGTATTACATAAGCAAAGCAATTTGTTTGTCAGATGCTCCTTGATCATTTTTTTTAAAGTGGGTGATGTTAGTTAGCATTCTAAGTTCTGTTGGTAGAGCCTTCCAGATTTTTGGCTATATAATTAGAGGGCATCACCTGGGGTGTTTGTAGAATGGGAACTTTTGTTAAGGATTTGTTGGTGGAAAGTAACATTCTAGGGTTAGAATAAGGTTGTAGTAGGCTTTGTAGGATAGGTGTTTTGCTTGGTTGATTACGTAGTTAGTGTGCCATTGTCAGATGGTTATAGAGAAGAAGATGTGGGAATTCTAGCCAAGATAACTTACTTAGTACTAGACAGTGGTGTGCTCTGTATGAGGAGTCAGTGGCAAATTTAGCTATTGTGTTATAACACATTTCTAGTTTACCTAGGTCAGATTTCCTGAGAATTGTGAGTATTAGTGAGGCGTAGAGAAGAGTTGAGAGTAGGTGAGTTCTTGCAGTGGCTACTTTGGTATTTCTGGTCAGGAAATGTTTGTCTTTATATAGAGTACCTAATTTTTTGTGTACTTTTTTATAGTTTGAGATATGTGTTGGTTGTATTTCATGTTATGTTCAATGATGACTCCTAGGAGTTTGGTCTACGTGGTGGGTTCTGTTGTATTATTTGTAGCAATCATGGAAAGTTGGGTAGGGCGTCAGTGGCTTTATTAGGCTGGAAGATTATTAGCTTGTTTTTTTTTTTGGTTTGAGTATGAATTGTGTATTGTAAGCCAAGCTTCCACTGCTGAGAATGATTTTTGTGTTTTCCCTTGTCATTCTTGTAGGGTGTGGGCTACAAATATTAGTGTGGAGTTGTCTGCAAATTGTATTAAAGTAGCTAGAGAAGTGGCTGTGTGGAGATTGTTGGTGAACATATTGAAAAGAAGCAGTCCAAGAATGGAGCCTTAGGTACCCCAATGTGACTGGCAGTACTGATAAGATGTCTTATGAACATTTTATGGCTTGGTGCTGGTCAGATAGATAGCTTTGGAATCAAGTGAAGGCAGAATGGCTTAGATTTAGGCTGGAGAGGGCTTTTACAAGTTTCAGATGAGAGATTGTATCGAAGGCCTTAGACATAGGGGAAAACTGATGAGACTAATTTGTCCTCACTCTTGTGTAGGTTGACTGTGTTAGTGAAACTCAAGAGGGCAGTAGCTGAACTATGGTTAGGTCTGAAACCATATTGGCAGTTAGATAGTAGATTGCTGTCTAAGAGGTCGTGTGTTAATTGATAATGTATGCACCTTTCTAAGATTTTTGATAGACAAGATAGTATAGCAATAGGTCTATAATTGGAAAGTTCTGTAGAAATGCCACCTTTATGGAAGGGCTTATATATGAGATTTTCCAGAGAAATGGGACTTGGTGTTCAGTGATAGATTTGTTTATTGGAATTGACACTGGGTAGGCAATGTCATCAGCTGACATATTGAGGTATTCTGTTGGGAGGCTGTCAGCTGCAAGGGTTGTTGGTTTACATTTTTTATTAGTTTTTTATGGCATTTGTTGAGACAGGATGGAAGCAGATGGTGTTCTTGTCCCTATTTCCAGATAGTTTTGAAATGTGTGGTGGGGAGTTGTTATTTGTGGATAGTGCTAGTACACTTTTGGTAAAAGAAATATGTCAAATTGTTTGGCAGTTGTGCCCAAGGTTGGGTTGGTTGTGGGTGGTGAAGTAGATGCCTGTCCAGGGTGTAGGATAGTTTTGATAGCTGACCAGAATTTTTGTGTGTGTGTGTGTGTGTGTGTGTGTGTGTGTGTGTGTGTGTGTGTGTGTGTGTGTGTGTGTGTGTGTGTGTGTGTATGTTTTATGTGTGTTTTGTATCTTATTATATCATTTTTTTAACAAGTTTGATTTATGTTTTGGCTTTGTTTCAGAGTTGCTGGTATATTAATCAATGTTTTAGAGTTTTATTGCTCTTCCATTTATTCCAGATTTTATCTCTAGTTTTGAGAAGATTTATAGTACCTTTTGTTAGCCAGGGGGTGATTTTAGTTTTAGTTCTGACTGTCCTAGGGTTGCTAGACTGTGTAGGATGTTTAGAAAGGTGCTGTTGAAATATTCCATGCCTGTGTTGAGGGATACTTGTTTTCAGATAGACCAGTTGCATTAGCTGAGAGTGGTCACCAGAGTCTGGGGATTGAGTTTGTTTTTGTTTTGAATTTGGAGGTAGACAGTATTTTTTGGTTGCTTAGACTATCAGGGAGGCAGCCTGAATGTTGATAGTTTGTGATTCTGTTAGCAAGGGTCCAGTTAAGGGTAGATTCTCTATTTGATTTTTTTATCTAATCTAGTGGTGTTCTGAATAAGATGTGTAAATAC
Organism: Protopterus annectens; assembly: GCF_019279795.1. NCBI lineage: Eukaryota > Metazoa > Chordata > Ceratodontiformes > Protopteridae > Protopterus > Protopterus annectens. The sequence continues at coordinate 1,713,265,943 of NC_056726.1, read as the reverse complement.
ATAGAGAGGTTTATGTGACTGTTATGGTTCTGTGCATTACAGGTGTTCCAATCTAGGTTGAAGTCACCCATAATAATAGTTTCTTGGGAAAAGGTAGTTGCGGTCCATTGAAGTAAAGTAGTGAGATTGTTCCCAGGTGGGATATATGCCCTTGCTATTACTGTTTGTGATTATTGATTTTTAGTTTTGAGAAAATAATATCGGTGTTATTAAAAGTTGGGATGTTTTGGTTAATGTGTTGCAGTGTTAGGTTATTTTTGTAAACTATGGCTACCCCTCATCCTTTTTTCCCTTTTCTGGTCATGTCCCAGAATATTATAGCTGGGGGGTTGGGGGTGATCTTATTGTCTTCAGTTTCAGGTTATAACTGAGTTTCAGTTAAGATAACTATGTCAGGTGAATACTGAGAGAGTTTGGCATGAAAGTCATGAACCTTGTTGATAAGACTTCTGATGTTTAGGTTTATTAGTAATAGTTCTGATTTTTGCCAAGGTAAGGGATATGACAGGGGTTTGTTAGGTAAGAGAGGGGTAGTTGGGGGCCTGGGTTTGGATGTACGTCACTGCTGAAAAAAAGTTTTGATGCTATGCTAGCTACATTTTTGAGGATGCAGTGATGGCTTTATGCACTCTAAGGGAGCTATACCCTGGGATATTTATTTCTGGTATTTTGAATGTGAATTGGTGTATGAGAGTAGCATTAAAAATTAATGGATTTATTTTATAATTTGTAGATGGAGTTTGAGATATTACAGGAGATGTGGATTTGTGTTGGAGTGGAGGTATTCTTTGATGTGTGTAAGAAGTTAAGTGAGTAGCTATTGAAATAATTATGAGTATTATTGTTTGTAGGGATAATATTTTAATTAACATTTTGTTAGAGTAGTTGTTCAGTATTTGTGTTTTTGGTAGTATGTTTTTACTGGTATTGTGGAATGTAAGAGTTAATATGGTTATGATGTTTAGTAGGCAACTATAGCTGATAATTTAAAATGTGTAAGGGTGAATTACTTTAGTTGATGGTTGCAAGGTGGAGTTGAGTGTAGGGATTAAGTGGGATTATGTTGCCTCAATAGTGAAGGGTGGTGATTTAATTAGTGGAGATTGTGGATAGGCTGATTGGGTGTGGTGGGTGTGGGTGTGGGTAGTTCTGTTGAAGGTTAGGTGTAGTGGGGGAGGGTAGAAATTGGGGGTAGGATAGTGGAGCAGAGTGAGCCTGAGTGGTGTGAGGGCGAATGGAGCTAGATGGACCTATCTAAAGGTCTGTAATTCCTTCACTGTATATCAGGATGAGTAAAGAAAGGGTAACCTATGTAATGGTAGCAAATTGAAACAGTAGTACTGAAGAAACCCTATAGGAGCTACAAACATGTAAGGAGAATCAAGGAGAGATAGGTATCAGAGAAGTAGTGACCTGTAAGCAGCAAACAGTGTGTTAACTACTGGTGCAATAATTATAGGGAAGATCATTGCAGGAATGGTTAGATAAAACAGCAAAAGGTAATTGCTGATGAAGAGTAGAGAAGTGCCAGCCAAAAAAAATAAATGGAATGGAGGTGGTAGGCTTTCTGGTGATCCATGGCAGGTAAAATGATACAAGTCACAGGTTTCTTGTTGTAAAAGTAGTTGACCAGATTATAACATACAAATACTGAGCTGCAGAGAATTCTGTTATGGCCAGTAGGTAGGAGCTCACAAGAGTCAGTCAGTTTCAGTTGTGGAAGTTGGACTTGCATGTCGGTTGGATAGATCTGCAGGGTGTATTAACTATATAAAAAATATTATAATGGAGAAGTATGACAGAATGTAATTAGATACATTATAGTGAGGGTTTAGTACACAATAAAAGTAGAACAGACAATACAGGAAAGGTTAGAAAGGGAGGAATAGAGTTGGAAAATTAAGAGGTTGTGTATATTACAGATAATTTTTGGTGACACAGGAAATTAGATTGTATAAGCACATTTAGGAAGGTACTGACATCATTGAACAAACAGTAAATGTATACACAATAAACAGTTGTGTCTCAGAGTTTAGCTAATTAAGCACATTCCATTTAGGTAGACTTAGAAAATAGAACAGCTCATTAACAAACAACTAAGCTAGAACAGCTTAGCTAATAACATAGCTAGACATCAGCTAACAAAGTAGATTATCGGGTAACATTAACACTCTAGCTCAGCTAGGCAGCTTAGAACAAAGTGAAATCACTCTTCAGGATTTGTGCAGAAGTTATAGTAACATTATACATGTTCCAGAAAGTAATATACCACATACAGTCCAAAAAAAGCCTTAAACATTCAGTAAGATCCTAGGCAGGAGTTTAAAATTATATTCATAAGGGAGTCTACTTATAGAAGTCACATTGCTGACCAACTAGACAGATGCATGTAACACCTTTCTGTTTACAAATCTAGTTAGGCTAGTAAGAAATGTAGGACACTCTACTATAAAGCATACAATACAGTAATTCATATCCCTGTGATTGATGTTATGCAGCTAGAAGTTATTTCTGTAGATACTGATTGAAAAAAACCTGTTTATTTAACTTGTTTCACCATAAAATGCTAGGTTGCAAAATTATTTCCGCTGCATAAGGAATAAAATGCTTAATTCAATTACCACTGTAACAGCTACAGACAAATGCAATATGAGGGTCATGCTGCTCAATGCTAGAAGTCTAAATCTCAAAATGCACTCGCTCAAAACACTCCTTAAAATGGAGAACATTGACATTTGTGTTGTAACAGAGACCTAGTTCAAGGCAGCAGAAAGCACCTCTGCACTACCAAGCTATAACTCATTCCACACCTTTCGGCCCCTGAACTTGGACCGAAGCTCCAAAGGTGGTGGTGTTTCCATATTCATAAAGGATGCGCACACCTCTATACTGGTAGCCCACCATAACACATCTGAGATACTTCAGGTGCAGCTAACATTAGGTAAACAACGATTCAGGTCGTAGCCTGCTATAGGCCCCCAACCATGTCCCAAGACTCACACTTCACATTCCTAAACACCCTGGAGAATATTAGGATCCAACCTAACACTCTCATACTGGGTGACTTCAACTACCCCTCCACTGGGAAAACTACTCATCTACCAATACACTTGCCCAACTTTTCCTGGAAATCATTAATTCCAATGCCCTGGACCAGCTCTATTTTACCCCCACTAGAGATAGCAACATCTTTGGCCTGGTCATTACTAACATGGGCGACCATTGCTCTACACCAATAGTCAACTCCTCCCTGGTTCGATCAGACCACAAACTAATCACCTTGGAAATCCACATCCCCCCACCCCCGCAAAGGTAACCACCATGAAAAACTGTCCAAGGCCAAGAATACAGTTCTATGGGACCTGACAATATCCCCGGCTGTGTTCTACATGAACTACAGAGTGAACAGGCACTTTACCTGTGTGCCCTGTTTAGTCACAGCCTCACCTCAGGCTTTGTCTCTACCAAATGGCGCACTGCTACAGTCATCTCTCTCCACAATGGAGGAGCAACTACAGACCCTGGGAACTATCGCCTCATTAGCCTAACGAGTCTGATATGCAAAGCTATGGAATGCATCATCATGGATCTAATAACCAAGGATGTAGGGAATCTCCAAATTCTGGATCCTACACAGTTTGGTTTTGTGAAGGGTAGATCATGCATGCTCAACTTGCTTGACTTCTTTGAGTCAGTCACCAGAGCTGTGGATAAAGGCAAGGTGGTTCATATAGCCTGCCTTGATCTGGCCAAGGCCTTTGATACCATTCCCCACTCAAGAATCATAGAAAAACTCACTATACTAGGCATCAACCCCTATATCACTAGGTGGGTTGCAAATTGGCTCACAGATAGAACCCACAATGTGAAAGTAGATGACTCATGAGTGGAATCTCACAGGGTTCAGTTATGGGTCCTCTCCTGTTTGGTATCTACTTCTCTGAAGTCCAGACCAACACGAAGGGACTCTGGCTGACAAAGTTCGCAGACGATTGCAAGTTGGGAGCTATTATTAACTCCCCAAGTGATGATGACATCCTACAGAAAGGCCTCACTGAGACTAACCACTAGTGTCAGAACCATGGCCTTAAGCTCAATGCCAAATAATGGTCATCATCCCCCTTGGGAAAAACCCAGTTCCCTTGAATTACCACATCAATGGTAGTCCACTGAACACAGAAGGCATTATAAGAGATTTGGGAACACAGGTTGACAGCAACCTCTCTTTTGACCACCACATTGCCACTGTGGTCAGAAAGCCTTTCTATGTGGCACATCTCATTACTAAGGGTTTTGCATCCAGGAAGAAAGAGGTCATTGTCTCCCTCTACTCTTTCTTCATTAGGCCAATCATTGAGTACAATTCCCCATTTGGCATGTACCTCACTAGACACTGACAACAACTGTAGAGGCTACAAAAATACCTCACAAAGAGGATCCTAGGCCTTAAAAACTTGTCCTATATGGACAGACTCGAAAAACCTCCAACTATTCTTTGTCTCATATCACCTACTTAGAGGTAATCTCTGCTTGATTTATAAAGCCATGTCTGACCCAGCTCTGTTAGAAATGCTACATCTAAAGAAATCCCAATCCCTTTGCACCACACACTCCAGAGACCTCAACCTCATTACCACAATCAACAGAACATGCTGGAGGGACAGGTGCATAACCAAAGACTGCCCATGCTATGGAATAGACTTCCCATACATGTCAAGCAGAGCACCTCACTTGCCCTCTTCAAGAGAAATCTTGATGAGTGGATGGGAAATAGAAAATTCACCCCAGGGATCACACCAGTGGCTCTACTCAACAGAGGCATTGGGAACTAAGGTCGAGTGGCATGATGCCAGGTTGATCCTATGGGCTAGGCTTGTAAAGAGTTAAGGGTCATTAGCCTAGTATACACCTATGAACCTACAAAGCACAGCATTAGCTAGCAATGACTCACTGACTGCACATTGCCTTATTGCCAGGGTGTTTTAGTGAAAGGGAAAGTAAAAATGGCGTGGAACACCAAAGAGAGTTTTTTAAAGTATATAGTGCATTATGGGAGTAAAAGAGAAACAGAAAGCAGGATATTTATGGCTGGATTACACTGCCAGGGTGGATTATAGGATGTTGAACTTACAGTACATTGTAGGGAAATAAAAGAAAGAGGAAAATCATTGCAAAACAAAGAGTAGGGAAATGGGCCTATCTTGTTTGGAATATTTGCTCCAGAGACTGTCTTTAAGTCCTTCACTTTGTATCAGGATTTGTAGAAAAAGGGTGACCTATGTAATGGTAGCAAGTTGAAACAATAGTACTGAAGAAAGCCTATAGATGCTATAAAGATGTAGGGAGAGTCAAGGAGAGATAGAGAGACAGTAATCTGTTAGTGGTAATACATGTGTTAACTACTGGTGCAGTAATTGTAAGGAAGATCACTGCAGGAATGGTTATATAAGAAAGTAAAAGATAATTGCTGGTGAAGAGTAGGGTAGTGCCAATCCAAAAAATAATAAGCGGAAGGGAGATGATAGGCATTCTGGTGATGTGCAAAAGGTTAAATGATACAAATCACAGGTTTCTTATTTTAAAATTAGTTGACCAGAGTATAAAATAAAATAATGAGCTGCAGAGGATTCCATAAAGGCCAGTAGGTAGAAGCTCACAAGAGTCAGTCAGTTTCAGTTGCAGAAGTTGGACTTGAGTGTTGGTTGGATAGATCTGTAAGGTGTATTACAAATACTGAGCAGCAGAGGATTCGGTAATGGCCAGTAGATAGGAGGAGCTCACAAGAGTCAGTCAGTTTTAGTTGCAGAAGCTGAACTTTGCATGTTGGTTGGATAGATCTGCAGGGTGCATTACACAAACATTAAGATCATAGGCAGGAGTTTAACATTATATTTGTAAGGTAGTCTGCTTATAAAAGTCCCATTGCCATCACCAACTAGACAGATGCATGAAACACTTCTGAGTTTACAAGTCTAGGTAGGGTAGTAAGAAATGTAGGACATGTTACCATAAAGCATACAATCCAATAATTCATATCCCTGTTTCTGAAATTATGCAGCTAGAAGTTATTTCTGTAGATACTGATTGAAAAAGCCTGTTTATTTAACTTGCTTCACCATCAAACACAAGGTTGCAAAATTATTTCTGCTGCATAAGGAGTAAAATGCTTAAATCAATTACAAAGCACAGCATTAGCTAGCAATGACTCACCAACCATACATCACATTATCGGCAGCGTGTTTTAGTGAAAGGGAAAGTGAAATATAGATATTACACATATTTCTTCTAGCCAGTACCTTCAGTTATGAAACCTTCTTACAGTTTGCTTTTTAAACTTATGTTTAATATGACCATAAAAATATGCTTAATATAGAACTCTGGCCTTCATGTCACTACCTGGCTAGCTCACTTGGCCAGATGGTTGGGCATGTGATTTTGCAAGTCATCGTATGTCTGATGGCATTAGTGGCCAAACTAGGCGATGCCTGTAAGGGATGACAGACGCTCACCAAACTCATGCCACATGTCTATTTTTTTCCACTCACTACCTCTAATGCACACCTGGATCTTATCCAGGTAGGAGTCACTCAGAAGGTAGACCATTATTTTGGTCTTATTATCTGACCAGCTTGGTGTGAGGCCTCATGCCCTCACAGGTGCTGCCATCATTCTAAATGCCAGTATCAGAATGAAGAAAATATGATCAGGGCTGTGGTTTACAGGATTAAAACCACTCCCTCTGGGGTGTGACACTACCCAACCAAATCCAGTAAACCAGCAGAGGCATTAGACCAGGTACTGTTATTATTGGCATAGTTTGTTTTACCAAAAATGCTTTGTCACTTACATTTTTTTAAAGGAATACATTTACATTTCATTTATAGGGTGGATAAAAGTCATTAATGAAATCATAATTTTTTATCTTACTTATTACTCACAATCCGCATTGTCTTTGTTACCTTTTTGGAGTATTACACCCACATGTCATTAATGCATGCCTCATGCAATATAACAGCAGGAGTAATATTTTTAGGGGTGATTTTTTTTTTTTTTTGGCAGAAGTAAATATTCCTATGTATATGAGTACCTACTCTTAGCAACTGCTGAGTGTTTTAAGGTGATAAAATATGCCAGTTGATGTTAGATGAGCAGGGATTATGCTTCACGGTTGAGCAAATTCACATGCAAATGACTCCATTTTGCCTTTTATAAATGTAGTGAGCTATGAGCATAAATAAGGCTATCTGCATGTACCTGTCACATGCTGGAGACTTCTGAGGAGTGCTGTGGTCTCTGCTGTTTTCCCCAGCAGATTCACATATCAGTGACCTAATTACGTATGTAAGTTGCTGCATATGTTTATGTATCATTGCAATTCCTAGAGATAAAGATAAAAGGGCCTAATTGGCATACAAAACAAATATTTTTTTTCTTTTCTTTTATCCCTAATCCCCTCCACTATTCTTACCTATAGGAGCCTTGGTTATACTACATGTTGTGTTAAACGCAGGAACTAGCTGTGTGCTTGTTCTTTCCTATTATTCCCCCTGCACATAAAAGTTATATGTGGCTGAAAACAGCCTCCTTCTACTCCAGACCCACCAGAGACTGGCCAGAACAGCAAACCAACTTATGTCTGCACTATATCAGCAGGTTTAAAAGTTTGTTGCCCAACTCCTTTTAGTAGCAAAAGCACATCACCTCAACCTTGACACCAGTTTCTCCTCTTCTCAATCCTCTAGTCTATCTATCAGGTCTTTTCTCTCACCAAAGGGACACACTTCCACTCACCCTAATTACACAGCAAACTGAACTTAGAGATAATCCAAAACACCAAGGCATTCATAAATTAATGGTTTACTTACTGATTGCTTGATTGTTTTTCTCTCAACCCACAGTTCAGTGAACAGGTTCCATTACTATTTGGCCGACTTAGTAATGTAACTGATAGTATATCTCCGTACCTAAAGGTATAACATCCCCCTTCTCCCATGATCCTTTGCAAACTTTAAAACCTTCAGGTAGCATCTTTCACCATTATTTCTTTATCCCTATTCCCTGCCACTACTCATCAGGACCCTGGTGATGTACCGCTGTTACCTATAGAGCCCTGGTTATACTGCACATTGTGTTAAATGCAAGTATATTCATTATATTATCTGACTGCATTTACAATATCTATTAAACATAGTTACATGGTCTACTGGAGGTTATTTTCTAATCCAACATGCAACAAAGAATGTCTAACTGCTAATGTATATTAGTATAACTGGCTATTGTTACCAAATGGTGTTGGATGACTATAGCAGTGTTAAACTTAATGTTCTGTAGATATTTTGTCAGCCTATAATCTATATTAATGCTGCAATGCATATTGTTTTATTAACGTCAGGTTCTACAATTTCATGTCTGAGTAACCAAAGCATTATTTGAATATCTGCCTATGTGACTATTCAGCATAACTATTTGTTGTCTAGCAGAGCTAATTTGCAATTGCAATCTCCCCTTATCCTACTGATGTTATACCTAGCTTTTGAGATCGAGGTACCTGTATTTGAATGATGTTGTACTACTAGCTGTGATCTTTCACATAAGTACTGTACTGTTATGCTACTATGACTGCTTTGCTTCCCAGCTGGGGACTTAACCGCATATATCTTATCTGAGACACTCTTTGTTGTTTGAATGTCTTACCACCCATAGGTGGTATGTCCTATAAGAGTAAAAACCTTAATGTAATGTAGATATTGTTAGCAGTTAACTAAGATATATACATCTATGATTTGCTGAATATCTTTACCTGGTACCACACTACCACTCATCTCCTATTTAGCTCCACACTCCTCGACTGCTCCTAACACTGCCTATCCTTCTCTACAACTAATCTTTCAAGTAGCTTACTTTTCTCACTCCCCTCATAAATGGAGAGGATTTTTCTAACATATTTAGTATTTCTCTCTCCACTCTACATCCTTTTTTCTTCCCTTTCTTCCCCAACTACCCCTTCCTTTCCTACCTCTATTTATCCATATCTCCTTTCTCTACATTAGACAATTTATATTCCATTTCTGCTTTACCTATCCATATTATTTTTCAACGATAGATCCAAATAGTCTGATTAATCTCTCCTTCTCACCTTTTTCAACAGGAACTAGCAGTGCACTTGTTCTTTCCTATTATTCCCTCTGCACATAGACGTTTTACATGGCTGAAAATACCCTCCTACTACTCTGGACCCACCAGAGAACAGCCAGAACAGCAAACCAACGTATGTCTGCACTATATCAGCAGGTTTAAAAGTTTATTCCCCACCTCCTTATAGTAGCAAAAGCATATCACTGCACCCCCAACACCAGTTTCTGCTCTTCTCCATCCCCTAGTCTATCTATCAGGTCTTTTCTCTCACCAAGGGGACACACTTCTGCTTGCCCTAATTACACAGCAAACTGAACTTAGAGATAATCCTAATCACCAAGCAGTTCATAAACTAATAGTTTACTTACTGATTGCTTGATTGTTTTTCTCTCAACCTGCAATTCAGTGGACAGATTCCAGCCCACTCCGTTCGCCCTTTGGGCTCACTCCACTCACCTACCCTATCCCCATTCCCACCCACCCCCTCTTTCATCAGGTTTATACTCCCTAAGCCACTCCCCTACCTCATCTTCATCCAATCACATCATAGCATTGCCTCCACATCACTACTGCACCCCATAATTGCTATTATTGCATCCAATCCAAGTCTTCCCAACTTGGCACCTAAATAACTCTAACAAATTCTCTAGCCATACTTTCAAGTCTAGCTAATTTAACAAAGCTTAACACATTCTATTCACTGCCAAGGCCCTAACTGGATAATCTATCACTCATACTACAACTATTTCAATAACACATTACAACATGCACTGCCCAAATATATTTACACAAACCATACTTCTGGCTATCCTGGTACTACTTGCACACACCACATCATATCACAACAATCCACCTATCATATTACTCCATCATGCCACCTCTGCCTTACACACAACAAAAACAACACCTCTCACCACCTCCATCCCCTACCTATCATTCTCAAACTTGTATATATTACATTGTCAAAAGCCGGCAATATCAAATCTGATATTGTCGACATGACAATAGTGAATGCTTAGAATATCAAACATGTAAATGGAAATCACTGTATGGGGAGATTTCCATTTACTTAAATGTAGTGCGGTCTCAGATTTGGTATATTTAAGTAGCGGGGGGTGTGGGGGTGCAGGGGGGCTTGCCTACACCTTTTATTTTTATTCTTTGTGTTTAAAAAAATGTTAAGGATGATTCGATGTTTTACTACTTCGATCAGTAGTGATCAATGTTTTCTTATTCAAAGTAGTAAAACTTCGATCATCTGATATAGACCCTTCACAAACACAGCTATCTCCACATCCTTAATCTTACCTTATTCCCATTCCATACCAATAAACCATCCTTAAAATATCATAAGCTTTGCAATCAAGCTATTTCCTAGTGGAGATACACATCCTAATCCTGGTCCAACTAACAACAATATCCACTTAACTAACTGTACTGTATCACATAATGCACTCCAATGTCCAAGAAAAGATATGAATGTTACAAGTATCTGCAAAAAAATTCATGACCTTCATGCCAATTTTTCCCCATATTCACCAGACCTAGCACTATTAACTGAAACTTGGCTAAAATCCAGCATCTCCAATAATGAAATCCTAGCACCAGGCTATAACATAACATAGAATGACCGCACATCAAAAAAAGGTTGTGGTGTAGCTTTACTCTTTAAAAAACAGCTAATCGTAGAAAACTTGAATATACACATACCTACATTAGGCAATGCAGAAATAATACTTACAAAATTAAAACTTAACCTGAGAAAATGTGTTAACATAATTGGATGTTACATATCTCCTGGTAAAAACGCACCCATTCAGGAGACGCATCTTGGCTGGACCTATGAGGTCCTCCAGCATGAAACCATCATCTTGGGGGAGTTCAACATTGACTGGTCAACTTGTAATCTCATCTCTCTCACAAACTTCACCAACTTCCATGGATTTTGCCAACTCATCCACTCTCCCACAAGATTTGACAAACTCTCTAAAAAGACAGTCAGTACTTGACTGGATTCTAGCGAACAGACCAGCTCTTATCTATTAATCAGGATGCCTCCGGGACAGCATGAGTGTCCACTTACCTACATATATTATAAGACAATGCACATGTTAAGAAAAGCCCACTAATCATCAAAGTCATAAGAAATAAGAAAAAAATTAACCCATTAACTTTTATCAATGCACAAAAAGGATGTAACTGGACTCCTCTCAAGAACCTAAATCTTTGTGAGGTGGTCCAGTATTTCAGTTCTACCTTCATAGATATGTTAAACTCCCAAGCCCCTCCCAGAAAGATCAGGGTAAAATCTAACCATGCCCCCTGGCTAAGCAAAGAAACTAAAGCCCTGCTGAAATCCAGAGATAAAGCCTATTCCCAATGGCACAAAACTAGATCCCACACAGATAAAAAAAAATGTCGAACTGCACAACAAGGCTAAGAAATGTGTCAAAATAGACAAAAGTAACTACTATCATAATATGCAAACAAAATATCAAAATGAGCCCAAGAAATTCTGGTCAGCCATTAACAACATTCTCCTTCCTGGAAAATCAGATACTCCCTCTCCAGCCATAACTGATACCACACTTAGTGTTCCCCCCAGTTTAACAAATTGGTCACTGAATCCATTCTTGCACTACCTTTCCTCACAAAGCTGCCCATCCTCCAGCCTTCCACCCACTAAACATAGTAACAACAGCAGCTTCACTTTCCATCCTATCTCTACTAACGTAATCAGGAAACACCTCAAAAAACTATAAACAACCACTATAGCAGCTGATAAGCTCCCAACTGAATTCTTGAAAATAGCCTCTGATGCCATTGCATAGCCTGCATCCATTCTCATCAACCGATCAATATGCAAAAACCTTGTACCTGAGATCTGAAAAATTTCTCACATCATTCTTCTTCATAAAGGTGGTAACTCAAATGAGTTAACTATCATCCAATATCAATGCTCTCACCTCTATCCAAAATACTGGAGAGGTGTATACATAAACAGATCATGAATTACCTCATCACCCACAACCTACTCACAAACACTCAACATGGCTTTAGGCCTTATCATCGCACTACAACTGCCCTCATGACTTTCTGTCACACAGTAAACAGCCACTGAAATAATGGTAACTATGTCTCTGCTATCTTCCTTGACCTCTCCAAGGCATTTGATATGGTTAATCATGACAAACTAATTAAATCTCTTTCCGATCTGAATCTTAGCAAACCCACCATCACTTGGTTTCAAAGTTATTTAACTGGCAGACAGCAAGCAGTACAGTGGAAACAAGAACTCTCACCTCTATTACCAGTCGCACTAGGTGTTCCTGAAAGGTCTCTCCTCTGTCCTTTACTATTCTCTATCTTTACTAACAACCTTCATACTTCTACTCTACAGACCTGCTGATGACTCAGTGCTCATCTGTGCCTCCCCTTCTCTCCAAGAACTCCACTCACAAACTCAGGCCTCCTTCCTTTCTGTAGAAGAATGGCTTACCAACTATAAACTAATACTAAACCCTAATAAAACTAAACTTCGCATACTCCAGTCAACTAACCACTCAGTGCTGTTACCTTCATTTTCTATCACTTCTAACAATAAGACAAATATCTGTCCTGTTGCTAACACAAAACTTTTAGGGGCTGAAATAGAGTGGAACGTGAAATCTGACATCCACATTTCACTCATCATAAAGAAAGTACACAAAAAACTGGGAGGACTATATAGGAATAAACAATTTCTCACTAGCAACAGCAGGGCTAAAATTGCACAAACACATCTCATGTCTACACTGCTTTATGCCTCTCCGATCCTCACCAGTCTTAAAAAATCCGACATATTTAACTTGAGACCTGCTATAACAAAATAACAAGGTTTGCCACTGACAGCCCACATCAACCACACCATTGCTCAGCGCTTAAATAACTCAACTGGCTTGAACCTCCCCATCTTATCCTCTACAACCAACTTATATTAACTCATAAGATTCTCTACTATCCTGATAAAACCCCAGCATTACAAAACCTAATACAGCCTTACTCGAACATGCTCCAACAACAAACCTCTCCTTCAAGTCACTAAAACCAACAACTCTGCTGGAGCCTCTCTTTACTCAGACTTTTATCACCAAAAAATGGAACCCTCTTTCCACTAATACATCAGCCACTAAGTCCTTTGCTCAGTGTAAAAAGCCCAAAAAACTCACCTCCAAGTCAAATGGATCTGTAATTGTGACTCACCAGGCTAGCCTAACTCCAGCACTCACTCTGGTTCACCCAAGGTTAACACGCCTACCTTATAGTCTGACAGCTGAATTTTCTTTATCTTGTAAGCCTTTTTTCATATACCTCTCTCTTCCACTAATGTTATCCCCTTCTCTAGCTTGACATCTGGTGCATGCTTTACATTCTTATATTATATCACTCAAATCATCATGCTATTGCACAATCTTTAACTGCTTTATCTTCCTACCTATTTAATATTCCAATTATCATTCCTACATGTACATTATAAGGCTTTTAAATCCTAGTTGTTGTTTGAAGAAACTTGCAGAACTGTTTTTTACTTGATGCTATTTGTATAAAGATTTATTCTGTCATCTCTGTTCTTATTGATGTCATTTGTATAGTGTTCTTTTCTGCATAAACTTATCCTTCTATGTAATTGTATTTCACTAATGTATGTTATATATGGAGCCCCCCCCCCAGGCCTCTGCTGAAAAAGGACTTGAGTCCAGTCAGACCTTTCCTGTAACCAAATGTAAAATAAAATAAATAACCTTGGACTGACGTGAGTAAGATTAGCACCACCTATTTATTTACGATTACATGAGTTAAATGGCAAATGGTCTAGGAAACCAAAGACTTTTTAAAGTAAGAAAAAATAATAGAAATATTGCAAATTAATATGAAACAGTTCAAAATAATAAGAGATTTTTGAGTTTAGTTCAAGAAATATTTTCTTTCACTCATATGATTGTCATAGTATAATGGCTTTAGTGAATACTGTGTAACTGTCATTAGATTAGAAAGTCATAATAGCAGCAACAGAAATAATTAGTGATCACTGAGAAAATCATTTACTTTGGTGTCATTAAGTGATTGGGCATACATGGTAGATATGCAGTGATTTAACTGTGGAGTACTGAAGTGGCAAGGATATTTTGGCTCAATGTACATGTATTTTTACTTGGGGAGTTCTGAGTGTCACTGATGAATGAAGAATATATAAGGACATAGCAGAAGGATGAATCAGTTAAATTGGTTTCCTTGCTATTAGGAATGTATTGATACTGCAAATATTACTTCAGCACCTTTTTTGTGCATGTCAATGACTATGTCATAGTTTTTATGCACTGTAATGATGTAGAGAAAGTAAGGTTGCCACTTTTCATTGTGGCTAAAACTGGACCAAGGCCACACCCATAAGCCACCCATTTCTGCCCCTCTCCCGTCCATGTTCTGCCCATTTTGTGGCATCATCATGACATCAAGTGATTGGGAATCCCCTCTTTTTCCATTCCTGATGCCTGCTTTCTGCTGATTCACAATCCCTTTCTGTAAAAAGCATAGTACATCCGCCAATTTAACAAACTCCAATAGTCTGTTTCCTTTTTTGAAATAGAATACCAGAGTTTGTACAGTGTTTTCCAGACTAGCAGACCATTGGTTTGATTTCCAGATAGTCATGAAAAAAATAGATATGTGGCAACCCTAAGAGAAAGGAGAATTTCAGCCATGAGGAAAACCATATCCTCATAGCAGCCCTTAGGACATATGGCAAACATTTGTTTGATAAATTGGGGGGGGGGTCAAGCAAGCTGAGAGGGCAAAAGCCTGGAATCAAGTTGTAATGAACACTAATATAGTCAGTGGAAAAAATGCAAAATAGAGTGCAAGAAGAGGGCAAATTATATGGTAGGACATGATAGACCCAAGACAAGACATAATGTACCTGTACGGGGGGGAGGGGTCCAACACTTATCCCATTTAACATCAGAGAAGGAATACCTCACCTCCATTCATGGGGATGAGTGTGACACAAAAATGATAATAATGGAATAATGAAAGTAGGTGTGGACACTGACTATTACCAATGTCTGTAGCAGCAGCAACAGTTTGGTCAGGAGGTGATTTAAAAACAGTAACACATATTTATATAAAAAACTGAATGCTTATCACATTAAAAGGTAAACCTTCCACATCTGCACAAAATAACAATGAAGGCAGTGTGCACAGTAAGTCTTCTATACACTCCCGTTCTCAGCATATAGTAGTTTATGCCACTTATTTATTGGTAATGTTTTCAAATAATTTTTTACAGGGTCTGCAGTGGAAAACAGTTCTACTATGCCAAAACTTTGGAAGAAACCAGCAGTAGAATGGATGATGATGATGGATGAATGATGATTGTTGAATGGTGAATGATGGATGATGGATGAGGATGATGATGATGTGAATGAGGAGGACAATGATGATGATGATGGTAATAACATAGCTGTATTTATGAGAGAGCGTGAGGATAGTGGCACATAGTCACCAAGTTTAATGGCAGGATCCCCCCCCCACAACATGTTAGCAACTGTGCAAGAAGTGGAAGTGCATCACAAAGTGAAGCACATGCTGACATTGCATTCCAGCTTGTACCAAGGAAAAATCGCATGCATCTCTACAACAATATCTCCAAACCTAGCCAAACACTTTCAGGAGGATGGCAGTAACATCCTTACACAGGGGAGCCCGACACAGGAATTAATTACCGCTACCGCAGGACACATGTAAACCATTGGCTGCCCAGTAGCAAATGTGCTGTGACATTGCTAGGGCTCAGATCACTGCAACACAGAGTCATCTGGAAATGGTTAGAGTCCTCCATGGCATATGTGAGGATTTCCAACACTACATTGATGTGGCAGAAAGTAGCATTAATGCCATGATCACATTGATACATAGTATGGGGGCACACCAAGCATCTGTGATTACCTCCATTTGTACACTATTTAGGAATTAACAGATTAAAGTAGGTGCCACTCTCAGAAGGGGAAGATAATGCGGTACTTTCCAGACACATGGTGGCAGATCACATGAGATTACAAGTGCTTCTCATGAAAGTGTGGTAATTAGATAGGGAGGCAGATCAAGAAAAACAGATTTCATGCAGGCTATGTCAGTGCTCATCTACACCTAGCAGACCACCTCATTTGAGGTCCTGGTTACACAGCACTGTCAAATTAGTGTCTGCAGGATCACCTGCATCAAGTAGGTCATGACACTGCACCAACTCGTCATCCAGCTCTCATTACAGCCCCTCTTCAAAATCAGTTGCACCATCACCTAACCTATCTTTAGGAGTTGTGCAAGATACATTTGACCTTGACCTACTGTGAATCAAGTATGTCATTCTGCCACAATTTGTCTTGTCATTCACACACATGACAATGTTTAACCAGAAAGAGAATAACTTATTAAATAAAGTAAAAAAATATAAAGAGGGGGACCTTAGGACCCTTTTCAACTGTATGCATTTTATTTTAGTAATGGTACTGTAGAAATAAAGCTGTGTCATAACATAAGATTATAGTGATTAATACCACTAATACTCTATACATTACCATTGTTACAGCTGTCAATTACCTTCTACTTAATAGCAGAAAAACACTATCCCAGGAAACACTAATAACATTGACTAAAATGAGACTCCTGCCATATAAGCAAACACTGCCACCACTTCACTGTCACAGTATTGCAGTACCACTCCCCCTGTGGGCCAGACAGGGCCCTTTTTACAACATTGTTGCAAATATCTCAAGGAGACATACCACCCCATAAAAGACATATACGACTATGAATCACACATAGATGTTAGATGGCTTCATTACCATAAGCTGTTTTACATCATTTACATCATTTAGCATTTTCATCTCATTATGACTTCACCTGTTCATGCTCATTAGCAGCCATCACACATTAGTGCAAGTAGCCTATATGAATCATGGCTTTGCTGCTCTCATTCACAGATAACCTTAACGTATTCATGTAGTGATTATGAATACCAATCTTAGTATGTATCTGAGGACTATGGAACAGTATGCACGGACACAAGATGAAGAAAAAGACAATGCAGTGGTGCAGCAGTTAACACTGTTGCATCACAGCAAGAGGTTCTCCATTTCGATTCTTGGCTGGGGTGCCTTCTGTGCAGTCTGCATGTCCACCCTGCATTCATGTTGACTTCTTTGGGGTACTCTAGATTCCTCCCACATTCCAAAAGCATGCGTTTGGAGGGTTTTTCCTTGGGTCTCCACTGAAAATGGGCTTTGTCCTAGTCAGCCCTTCCCTGTCAATAAATGTTAAATAAATAAACTGAAAAAAATGGTATGTTACTAGCCCGAAGAAACATTGATATGAAAAGATTATACTGGAGATTACAGGGGAAAAACAATTATGAATACATTCTGTTATGAGAGTATTAACAATTTAACTAAAGGACATAGGGCAAATGGTATGGTATAACCCTCTGCTATATTGCTGCTGTATGAAAATTCAGTCCTCATTTGTATGGAAAGTTTGAAAAGCATGGATGTAGTTACAGGAAGCTGCATGAGGTAAAAACTATATGAATGGCATTACATCAGCTGATCAACAGTAGCACAAGATGTGTACCAGCTTGTTCAAGTAATCATCAATCAGCACAAATTTAAAGGATGGAACTTTTGCAGTCGTGTTTTCAACTCTTGCTTCCTGTAATCATCGCAAACTTACTTAACAAAAGGAGAATCAGTTGTTCATTGAAAAAGTCTTGGAAAGAGGCAATTATCTGGTCATTGTGTAAATCAGCTACACCTAGGCTTGACTATCGTTGCCTTCATTTGTGCGGCATAGGACCCCTGACAAGTAATTAGACATGCATTCCTTCCATGAGTCCATGACTCACATCAAAGCAGGTATATTTGGAAAAGATCAGCTAAAGAAATAATACAAATTAATAATAATGCTAATAATTATTGCTGTGTTATTTTCTTCAAACTTTGGACAACTGTACAACGTTTCCAATTAAAGAACAAATTTATCACATTGTACATTTCAGTGATGCCTGCAATCAAAGCAGTATGTTGGGTTATGTTATATCACTACCTCACTGTGTTGAATAACTTTGACTTCACAGCCAAACTAAAATGAGGTAAATTGGAACTTTTTGCAACAGTGCCAAATAACTGTGTATGGTTGTGCATCTAATTTAATCTATTTTTTTTTTTTTTTGTCATTGGAATATGATTGCTTTTCATTGTTGCAAAACAGCAGGCATTCAGATGAAGCTGGGAAGGAGCTTTCATTGAAAGATCAAACGATGCACTGCTTTTAGATTTGTACAAAATGGAACAACTGCAAAAAATCAGATGTGCACAACATAGTCTTAGAATGTATTTCCACTAATTTATTAATGCTGATTTTATTGCATTCTAACTTTCTTTTTTATTCAAGACACCATTGCCCACTCAAATGCTGTTTCTTCTTTATCAGCTGTAAACAAATCTTTGGTTCTGTTTAAAAAATAAACATAATAATTCATTCCAAACATTAATAACCTAAAGAGTGATATAGAAGAAAGGCAGAAGTGATGCAGAGAGGCAGACCCCCCTGCCCTCTTTAGTAATGGGTACTTACCCAAACCCTAATGCTGTCCCTTCCATCGACCCTAACCCTACCCTTCAGATAACACTGCCACTATTCAGACAAATTTGAGGCTAGTGTTATGGGGAGTTTTAGTGTTCATATCGTGGTAGGCAACAGTTTTCCTCTCTCAATATTATTTCATTCAATATTTTTCATTTTTGGTATTGTGTATGTTCAAACTTTTTTTGTCTGTGTTTTCAATATGACGTTTAATTAGTTCAATCAAACAGTATATCAGATGTGATTAAGAAGCAGAGCTTGGTTAAGTTTCTTGCTCAAAGATGTATAGTTTCCAAATGAAAGTTGAGTGACTTGATCCCAGGACTACAGGATAACGTTCTCTAGGCATTCATTGCCTTAATCTCTGAGTTAAACTACCATAGTGTTCTTATTCCCTTAGAAATAGATGTTAGAGGGGCAGAGCCTGAATGGCTAACTGAAAGCAGTAGTATTTTAGAGCTCCATATAACTAGTTAAATAAGACAGGAAAAAATATTCTTTTTTTTTTTCTTCAAAGTATAAAATCTTATAAAGGACTAATTTACATAATTAGAAACTTTGGTGAAGTTTTACATATAATTTCCTGTCAAAAAGCTTGGAGATATATTCACTTGTTAAAATGAGCAACTCAAAGAATTCTCACCAGGATGCTGCCTTAAAAAAAGGAGTTACAACAGATGGCATCTACCCTGCAGGAGTTGTCTTTGAAGATAGATGATTTTAAAGAGAACCTGGAAAATCTTAAAACAAGCAGTCAAAAACAGGCTGACACCCTCAGATAAATGCTACAACAACATCAGACAAGGATAACAGGAATAGAGGTTTCTCTAAATGACTTAGCAGATTTAAGGAAGAGGAAACACAGAAAGAACTGCTTCTTAAACAAAACACTTGGTTGGTTAATAAAGCAGATGACTTGGAAAATAGGGAGAGGAGAAATAACATCAGGATTTTCAGATTACCTGAAAACACACAGAAGGTGAGGATATTTCCTTTTTATCAAGCTGGATCCCTGACTTTTTAAATTTAAAAGAAGGACTTTCCTTTGGCATTGAAAGGGCACACAGAGCTCTTGCGAAACCTGCCACTAACTCAAACTCTCCTCCTAGGTCAATAATTATCAAATTTCTTTCATACTTGGACAAGGAACTGATTTTAAGATCTGCTTGGAGGAAGGCACCTCTAAAATATAAACAGAGCCTGATAAGATTTGATAACGACTATTCATCTAGAATAATGGAACAAAAGAAAAAAGTGTGGCCAATGATAAAGTTTCTGAAACAAAATAACATCAAGGCACAACTTGCATATCCAGCTAAGATAAGAATACTGCATGCCAACGAGATGATGACTTTTATTGACTTAGAGGAAGCCTCTTCATTTATTAAAACTAATAATGTGATTACTTTACCAGAAGATATGGATTGGATGTTACCTTCTCTCAAGAGAACAAAAGAAACAAATGTCTGGACAGATGTCAAAAAGAAGAAGCAAAAGACTGATACTGTTATAGCCAAATCTCTCAAAGCATCTACTATGATATGAATTGTTTTAACATTACTTTAAAGGGCCAATTTTACTGCTTGGAATTTTAAAACCAAGGTAACTAACTACTGGAATATTTATCTATATTTTTTTGAAAATAGATGACACATGAGAGTTTTCACATTACCTCAGGTATGTAAAACAGGGTACATTTCTTTCACAAAAGGAGGGTTATATAGCACATAAATATTTATACTGTAAATCAACATATATAGTATATGTGTATTTTCTCTTAATTTTCTCTTTTCTTTCTCTCTTCTCTCTTTTCTCATTATTTATTTTAACTGCATCTTGTCTCCCTTTCTAAATTCTCTCCTATTTACTATACTAATATAGTCTGTATATATTTAATAACTCACTATCTATACATAGATAAATAATAGTCTAAAATAATCTAGTTTTAAGGTAGACTAACTGGAATAGTAAACTTAATTAATTGTTATTACAATATTTATTAGATTAATGATAGTCACTGTTATGCTTATTGGGATTGGGGACATGTTTGTGATTAACTCTGAAATGTTCCATTCATGTACATATGTCCTCTGAATTATTTCCTTTTAGTATTAACACATACATAAAAAAAAGGAGGGAAAAATGTACTGTTGGTTAAGAGAAGTGAAGCTTTCTTCACATTCTATTTGTGTTGCCATAGCAACAGTAAACAATTGCTGCAGTTTCTAAGGACAATGTGAATCTGCTAAGTGCATTTAGCCTCACAGATAACAAATAATAAGAAAACGTAATGTTGTTTAGTTATTAAAATCAAAAACAACCTAAACAATGTAAAATAAATACATAATAGGATTATTTGTAAATATTTTATGATTTATCCTCACAGGATTACATATTCCTGGAAACACAACTGAAATGTTCCCAAACTACATGTGCACTGAAATGTAGCTGCTTGATTAAAAAGTATTACTCACTTTAACATACTGATTCCACAAGTTGTCTGCACTATAGAGGTTACATTTTATATGTTACTTGAAATTGTCCGTCTCTAAAGCACATGAAAAGATACATATTACTTTTTGCAACATGTTATCTTTGCAGTTACCTCACACTCTTGTACAAACTCACTTGGTAACTGATAGCTATTCATTTAAAATATCAGTTTAAATATTAAATGTACCCTTGAAATACTATTGACATTTTGACAAAATATAATCTGAACTGTAAAATGAATGACTTGAAAGAAGTGACGTAATGCATAGATTTCAAAGACAGTTCTTGACACTACAGTAAAAGTAAAAATATATATTCACAAGGAAGTATTGAAATGTTTTAGTCTTCCAGTTAAAATAGCTTACTGTCAACATTTTGCGCTATTAGAAAGTTTGAAGAGCTAGGAAATTACTATTCTTTGTCTTTATAATGATTATTAGACAGATGTTAGACTCTGCCTAATTTAATGAATTGTGACATATGTTAATGAGGAAAAGTGGACTCAGTTACTCACATTGGACTACACATTCCTGGAAACTCAACTGAAATGTCCCCAAATTACTTGTGAATTTAAATGAAACTGCCTGATTAATAAGCATAATTTACTTTAACAACCTGAATCCATAAGCTATCTGCTCTATGTATGCTACATTATATATGTCACTTGCATATGACAGTCTCTAGAGAACATGAAAAAATACATATTATTTTTGCAACATGCTATATTTGCACTAACCATACATTCTACACTAACTCAATTGGCAACTGACAAGTTATTTATTTGAAACATCAGTCTAAATATTAATTGTTTTGACAAAACAAAACCTGAAATGAAAAAGGAATGATTTGAATAAGTGAAGTATTGTAAAGATTTCAAAGACAGCTATTGATACTACAATGTAAGTAGAAATTTATACATGCAAGGAAAAATTTAAATGTTTTATACTTTTAGTTAAAATATCTTATTGTTAACTTTTTGCTTTATCAGAAAATATAAAGAACTAGGAAATTATTTCTAATTTGTCTTTATAATGTTTACTAAGTGATGTTAGTCACTGACTTGTTTAATGGATTGCAAGTCATGTACATGACGGACTACTGAGTGTTATTTCTGTTTACCTATGCTTGCTGAATTTCTTTTATTAGTACTGATTTAAAACAAGGGAAAGAAAGGGAAGGGAAATCTTTGTTTTTGGTCCAGGGTGGAGAGGCTTACGAATATTCTAAATGCCCCGAGAACTCTCTAAGATGCTCTAAATACTATTTGATTAATACTTACCTAAGGAAAGTCTTAATTACCATATAGGTACCTTCACATTCATTCTAGACCTGATGTGATTACCCATTCTTGAAGCAGGAGGTGCCCTATGCAGGATGGAAATTGTCAGGATGATCATAGTGCATTCTTAGACTCTGTTTGTAAATCTATAAATATATAAAAGCACTGCACACTAGAATGTAGGGCGCCTCTACTCTGAGTCAGGATACCACTGATAAGCCATATCTTTTCATAAGTGTAAGTTGAAGTTGGTGAGCTGAAGATTGGGAAAGTAAAGGAAGACAGTACACCTACAGTAAATTCATATTTCATTGATAATCACTCATTGTCTCCTGTAGTGTCCTTTTAGTCAAATTATTTTAGTAATAATCTAGTTGTTGTTGGCTTATTTAGTGTATGCTCCTCTGTTGCATTTAATTTATCCAAAATGACATATCTGACATGTTTGGGATCTCTTAGGGGCAACTAAATATTGGATATTTTCTAAGTCAACATAATTGATTACACTACTAACATTCCATCCTGATATATAAAATACTATAGAACAATAATTGAATAATATAGACTTTCATATCTCTTTTAAGAAAATTCTCCATATAATAATTTAACATATGGAGCTCAGTTGATATTGTTGGTTAAAGGTATGAGTGATAATCCAATAGATCTATCTTTATCTATTGGATTAGGAATGACTTTCATTCCATGTTTAATGGGAAATGTATATTTACTTGCATTTGCTACTTTAGAATTAATGTTTTATAAAAGTACTTTTTAAAAGCCTGACCAGAATTTTACTCTACTTATATTTAAAGAAGAAAGAACATTAAATTACACTCCCAGGTTTACACACATAAAAATAACATACAGTGTTATCAGAGAATATGGTATAATTACTATAATCAAAATAAAAAAAAAGAAGCAAAAAGTTTCTTCCAACAATAACCTGAAATGTATTTAACATTCTTATCATTAAATACTAATGGCTTAAATAATGCACACAAAAGATCAAACTTACTAAAATATTTAAATCTAAATAAGGCACAAGTAGTATTTCTCCAGGAAATGCATTTTAAGACTAATGATAGCTTTATTTGGAACCCTAAGGACTATACAGTCTTAGCTCAATCCTCCTATAGAACAAAGACAAAAGGAGTATCAATTCTCTGGAAGAAAAACATTATCACTCCACAAGTTATTTATAAATATGAAGATAAAGAAGGTCTACTAGCACTTGTTCTAATTAAATTTAATAGCAGAATATGGACCTTAGCTAATCTATATTGGTTCACAGGAACTGGAGCAGGAACAGTTAAAAAACACCTAGATTTTATTTCTAACAATTATAAAGGAAATCTTATACTGGGAGGAGACTTTAATTGTACCATAGACGCTTCTGAAACCACCAAAACGTCTTTTCACATAGCAACTATTTCAAAATCCTTAAAAAGATGGAATGAGTCATTTCATTTAATAGACACTTTTAAAGTAAAAGATGATAAATCCTTATTATTTACCCATAAAGATAATAGATTTGGAACACAAACCAGAATAGACAAATTATTCGTAGTTCAAGATTTACAAACAAAAATCCTCAACTTCTCAATAGTTCCATGCCCCTTCTCAGATCATGACTCTCTGATAATGAAGCTCTAAATAGAGTTTAAACCTTTAATCCTCTCAACTAGAATTCCATCATATATCACAAAAATTAAAGAATTCAGACCCTGGATGTTGTCAGAACTGCAATTATTTCTTGAATTTAATAATACAACAGAAATCAGTAGAGTCATGGTTTGGGACTCATTAAAATCATATTTATTTGGTAAGACCCTTATCTGGTGCAAAAACAAAGTTAGAGAGTGGGAATCTGAATCATTATACTTGCAAACCAGACTCTTGACAGCAAAATCTAAAAAAAAAAAATCAAAATTGTCCAGAAGTCAGAAAAGAAATAGAGGAATTAAATAAAAAAATATAATGAAATTCTACCACACAAAACTTGTCTAGCCTTGGAAAAATTAAAAATAAACTCATTATTCACCTCCCCCAGATATCTACTATCTACAAGAATTAAAATACAATCTAAAGCAAATAACATTAGTAGTATATATCATAAAAAGAAAGGGAAAAAAGTATCAACTATGGGAGACATCCTTGAAGCATTTCGGTTCCATTATATGGAACACTTCAAGAAAGAAGATTTAGATACCAACCAAATAAACTTAGATACAAACCTTATCAATATAAAAAAAATTCCCAAAAACTTAAAACTAGACCAACAAAAACCTATATCCTACAAAGAAATTGTTGACAAGATAAAAGAAAGTAAATCTAACAAAGCTCCAGGGATAGATGGTATAATTACAGACATTTACAAACTCTTTCCTTCAACAGTAATCTACCTTTTTCATAAAACTTTGCTAGAAGTCCAGTCAGAAGCAAAAATACCACCTTCATAGGTTCATAGGTTCATAGGTAGGTACTAGGCTATTGGCCCTAGGGCCTATACAAGCCTAGCCAAAAAGGTACCCTGGCTTTCGCCACCCAAGAAAATTATTTTCCTGTGCCCCTGTCAAGCAGAACCACAGGAGTGATCCCCGGGGTGAATTTCCTATTACCCATCCAATCATCAAGATTTTTCTTGAATAGTGTTAATGAGGAGCTCTGTTTGACAAAGATAGGTAGTCTGTTCCAAAGTATGGGAAGACTCTGGGACAGGAATCTATCCCTCCAGCATGTTCTGTTTATTGTGGTGATAAGGTTTAAGTCCCTAGAGTGTGCAGCTCAGAGGGATTGAGATTTCTTTAAGTGGAGCATGTCCAACAGCTCTGGGTTTAACATAGATTTGTATGTTAGGCAGAGATCGCCTCTGAGTAGGCAATATGCGACAGAGTAAAGCTGGAGTTTTTTGAGACGGTCTGAGTAAGGCATCTGTTTGAGGCCAGTAATCCTCTTTGTGAGGTATTTATGCGGCCTTTCCAGTTGTTGTAGATGTCTTGTGAGGTACATACCAAAAGGGATGTTGTACTCTATAATGGGTCCAATGAGTGATGAGTAGAGGGGAACAATGACCTCTTTTTTTCTGGTTGAGAAACCTTTTGTGATGAGGTGTGCCATGTAGAAGGATTTCCTGACCACTGTGGGGATGTGATTATCAAAGGAGAGACTACTGTCCACCTGTGTCCCAAGGTCTCTTATCACACTTTTGGTGTTAAGTAGACTACCGCCTATGTGGTAGTTCATGGGTACAAAGTTTTTACCAAAGGGGATGACAATACACTTTTTGGCATTGAGCTTGAGACCATGTCTTTGACACCAGGCATCTGTCTCAGTGAGGCCCTTTTGTAGGATGTCCACATCATTAGGAGTTTCAATTATGGCTCCTAGTTTGCAGTCATCTGCGAATTTCATTAGCCGAAGACCTTCTGTGTTAGCCTGTACTTCAGAGAAGTAGATACCAAACAGGAGAGGACCCAGGACTGAACCCTGTGGTACTCCACTTGTCACTGGTCTGAAGTCTGATTTGGAGTCTGCTGCTTTCACAGTGTGGGTTCTGTCAGTAAGCCAGTTGGCAACCCATCTTGTGACATAGGGATTTATACCTAGTTTAGTGAGTTTATCTATAATTCCAGAGTGGGGGGTGGTGTTGAATGCCTTGGCGAGATCTAGATAGGCTGTATGAACCACCTTACCCTCATCTATGGCTTTGGTGACTACTTCAAAGAAGTCTATCAGGTTTAGGAGACATTATCTGCCTTTTACAAACCCAAACTGTGTGGGGTCCAGAGTTTGGAGATCTCCAATGTCTTTGTTTATGAGTTCCATGATGATACGTTCCATGGCCTTGCAGACGAGGCTTGTCAGGCTAATGGGGCGGTAGTTCCCGGGGTCTGTTGTGGCCCCACCCCCCCCCTTTGTGGAGTGGGATAACTGTCACTGTGCACCATTCAATGGGCACAAAGCCTGAGGTGAGGCTATGATTGAACATGGTACTTAGGTGGGGTGCCAGTTCATTCTGTAGTTCATGTGGAAGGCAGCCTGGGATGTTGTCAGGTCCCATGGATGCTGTATTCTTGGCTTTGGAGAGTGAAGTTTTTACCTGTGCAGCCATGATTACAGGAACTTTGCATTCTTCCGGTATAAAGATGGGCCCTTTAGGGGGTGAGAGGGGGGTAAAGTTAGCACTGAACCTATCTGCCAGGATGTTGGCAATATCAGTTGGTTCTGTATATTTAGTGTCATTGTGCTGTAACTCAGAGCAGATCTGAGTGTTGCCATTGAGATTTTGGAAATATTCTCTAATAACACCAATTCTAAAAGATAATAAACCATCAGACCTTTGCACCTCATACATACCTATATCATTACTGAATAACAATTACAAAATATTCATGTCAATACTAGTTAACAGAATGAAATTCCCACTTTCAAAGAAAATTCAATCTGGATTTTTATATGACAGGCACACACGTGATAATATTAAAAGGATACTTACTCTCATAGATTGTGTGAATAAAGAAGATAGAGAAACACTTGTAATCAGATTAGACATAGAAAATGTCTTTGATTCCCTCAACTGAGAATATCTATTTAAAACTCTAGCATTATTTGAATGTCCTCCTCCCTTCATCTTATTACTAAAAAACATATATATTAATGACTTAGCCTACATTAAATTAGGTCCTTTCACCTCAGAATCTATCCATATAACAAAAGGTACTAAACAAGGATGCCCCTTTTCTTCTATTTTATTTGCTTTGGCTATAGAAATACTTGCAGAAATAATACACAATAATCCAAGAATAAAAGGAATAGAAGTCTATGACCAGTACATATCTAAAATAATGCTTTTTGCTGATATTTTATTAACCCTATTAAACTCCAGAGAGTCATTAGGAGAGCTAGAAGAAGTAGTGGAGAAATTTTATAAGATTTCAGGTCTACACTTTAATAGATCAAAAATCAAAATTTCTATTTTTAAATAAGAAAAAAGAACTACAAGTTACAAATAAATCCTTCATAGGAAAACAAGAACTTACGCTAAATTATTTAGGAATAGTGTTATGCAAAAATATAAACAAAACAATATTAATAAATTATAAAAACATTATTGAAACAATAAAAAATATAGAAAAGTGGAACAAAATTATATTAACTTTTGAAGACAGATTGCAATTAATAAAAATGGTCTTATTGCCAAATATACTATATGTAGCATTAGCAATAGAGTTAATTCCTGAAAGATTCATTCTTAAAGAAATAAACTCGTGTTTAATAAAAATTTATGGTATCCCAAAAAGAATAGAGTTGGTCTAACTCATCACATTAGATCCTGGAAAGAAGGAGGATTGAACATCCCAGAAATAGAAACATATATAAAACATCTGTGCTTAAAACTACAATAGACTGGATAAACCCAAATTATTTTGCCAACTGGAAAGAATTAACAATGGCTATATTAACAAATGAATTTAATCTGTTAAAAAAAAATTTTAAGAGTAGACAAATCAAACAAACCCTGGTACATACTATGCATAAGTATACAATATAATATATCAAAACCTTCTAAAACAACATTGATTAATCATTACATCAATTCCTTTAGGAAACGTATCAGTGCAAACATAGATCTAAAACTTTGGTTTGACCTTTTAACCCCATTTACCATCACTAAGAACTTTCCTCACAAAATATATAGGGAAACAATAACCTCCTGGGAACAAAATGGATTTTTATGCTGGTTTCAATGTGTAAATAAATTAAATGTTTTAGATATACATATGATAAAAACTGCTTACAATATTCCAACACAGGACTGGTTAACCTTACAAAGCATTCTAATGTACACTCAAGATTTATGCAAATTAATTAATAATTCCTCATTTAAAGATATTCCAAATCTAATAAATTTTCTGTATGAATTTATATATAATAGTTGTAAAAAGAAAAATTCTATTTCAAATTTATATAAAGAGTTAATAACATATAAAATAATTCCCAAACCATCATACTGGCAGTTCTTAACAAAAGGTCAGTCATTGCAGTTAACAGAAGAAATTAAAACTAACATCTTACTATCAGTTAATTACACCTGTAACACACAGTATTGGAAAATATTTAACTGGACATACTTACATAGAGCATACTTAACACCAGATAGAATTAAAAAGATCAATACTACTACAAATGGTTTTTGCTGGAGGTGTGAAAAGTCAAATAAAGCAGACTGGATTCATATTTTTTATGAATGTAATAAAAATTAAATCATATTGGAATGGAATCAATCATTTTTACAAGCTTTATTTAATGAATCCTTTACCTCAACTAAAGTACTGATAATTCTAAATGTAAATGAAGGTCCCTACCTGAATAAGACAAATATGTATTTGTTATGGACAATACTTGCTGTATCTAGGAAATGTGTAACCAGAAGGTGGAATTCAAATACACCCCCAAACTTGGAAGTGTTCTACACTTTACTGAAGACAACTGCATTGATTGAAATAAAAATCAAAGAACTACAAATCTATCCCAGGCCATTGGTAGAAAGTTATATCTTTGTTGGACACTCTGCAATAATCAATATTGTATCTCTGATAACTGATCTGTTAATTCTATATTTAATAACATACAGTGTATATAATTGAAAGTCAGGCTATTGTAAATATTGTATATAGTTGTTTAAATTGATATTTAAACATATTATGTAAATGTTATTTTAACTGAAAATAAAAAATATATTTGAGGAAAAAAAATAAATATATGTTATTTATTTATTTATCCACTGTTGAACAGTTTAGTACCTCTAGGCTTGTGACTCATCCAGGGGACTCCAGTGGTAGTATTTATATTACCAGTGGAAATTTAGCAGCTCATCACATAACATCCCCGACTCTTTTTGATAGATGTCATAGAATCTTTTTACATCCAGCAGAGCTACCACCAACTCAAGCAGATGGGATCAAAGTTTCATGACTTATCAGAAGGATAGAAATGTAAACATATTTTATTTTATTTATTATTTATTTATTTCATATTTGTAGGATGACATTGGTGATCAAGAAGAGGAGGAGGAGGAATGTGAGGGCAGTGCCAAGGATCTAATGGTGGAAGTTGAAAAAGGGTGATTGTGAGGTGGAGTTCAGGGAACAGTTAAGACAGGCACTGCGTGGCAGTGAAGAGTTACCGAATAGCTGGGTAACTACAGCAGAGCTGGTAAAAGAGATAGCTAGAAAGGTGCTTGGTGTGACATCTATACAGAGGAAGGAGGACAAGGAGACCTGGTGGTGGAATGAGGAAGTATAGGAGAGTATACAGAGAAAGAGGTTGGTGAAGAAGTGGGATTGTCAGAGAGATGAAGAAAGTAGACAAGAGTATAAGGAGATGAGGCATATGGTAAAGAGAGAGGTGGTGAAGGCTAAGGATAAGGCATATGAAGAATTGTATGAAAGGCTGGACACAACAGAGGGAGAAAAGGACCTGTACCAATTGGCTAGACAGAGGGACTGACCTGGGAAAGATGTGCAGCAGGTAAAGGTGATAAAGGATAATGAGGGAATCATACTCACAAGCAAGGAGAGTGTGTTGACCAGATGGAAAGAGTACTTTGAGGGACTGATGAATGAAGAGAATGAGAGAGGGAGAAGGTTGGATGATGTGGGGATAGTGAATCCGGAAGTGCAGCAGATTAGCAAGAAGGAAGTAAGGACAGCTAGGAAGAGGATGAAGAATGGAAAGGCTGTTGGTCCAGATGACATACCTGTGGAAGCATGGAGGTGTTTAGGAGAGAGATGGCAGTGGAGTTTTTAACCAGATTGTTTAATGAAATCTTGGAAAGTGAGAGGATGCCTGAGGAGTGGAGAAGAAGTGTTTTGGTACAGATTTTTAAGAATAAGGGTGATCTGAAGAACTGTAGTAACGACAGAGGGATACAATTGATCAGTCACAGCATGAAGTTATGGGAAATAGTAGTGGAAGACAGGTGATGATTAGTGAGCAGCAGTATGGGTTTGTGCCAGGAAAGAGCACTACAGATGCAATGTTTGCTCTGAGGGTGTTGATGGAGAAGTATAGAGAAGGTCAGAAGGAGTTGCATTGTGTCTTTGCGAACATAGAGAAAGCATATGACAGGATGCCTAGAGAGGAGTTGTGGTAGTGTATGAGGAAGTTGAGAGTGGCAGAGAAGTATGTAAGAGTAGTACAGGACATGTATGAGGGTAGTGTGACAGTGGTGAGGTCTGCAGTAGGAGTGAGGATGCATTTAAGATGGAGGTGGGATTGCATCAAGGATCAGCTCTGATCCCTTCTTTATTTGCAATGGTAATGGACAGATTGATAGACGGGATTAAACAGGAGTCGCCGTGAACTATGATATTTGCCAATGACATTATCATCTGTAGTGAGAGTAGGGAACAAGATGAGGAGACCCTGGAGAGGTGGAGTGGAGATATGCTCTAGAGATGAAAGTAATGAAGGTCAGCAGGACTAAGACAGCATATATGTGTGTGAATGAGAAGGAGGCTAGAAGAATGGTGAAGATGCAGGGAGTAGAGTTGGTAAAGATGGATGAATTTAAATACTGGGAATCAGCACTTCAGAGTTATGGTGAGTGCAGAAGGGAGGTGAAGAATTAGTACAGGCAGGGTTGAGTGGGTGGAGAAGAGTGTCAGGAGTGATGTGTGACAGACAGGTACCAGTAAGAGTGAAAGGGAAGGCCTACAAGAGAGTAGTGAGACCAGCTATGCTATATGGGTTGGAGATGATGTCATTAACAAAAAGGCAGGAGTCAGAGTGGAGGTAGTAGAGTTAAAGATGTTAAGATTTGCATTGGGTGTGACGAGGATGGACAAGTGTAGGAATCAGTATATTAGAGGGTCAGCACAGGTTGGACGATTTGGAGACAAAGTCAGACAGGCAAGATTGCATTGGTTCATAGGTTCATAGGTTCATAGGTTCATACTAGGCTATCTGCCCGAGGGCATTTACAAGCCTAGCCCATCGTTTTGTGGCTTACGCCACCCCTTTAGTATGGGGAACTATACCCATTATTTTGCTGTGCCTCTGTCGAGCAGTGACACTGAGGTAATCCCTGGGGTATATCTGCGATCTCCCATCCATTGGTCAAGATTTCTCTTGAACAAGGCCAGCGAGGTGCTCTGCCTCACATGTACCGGGATTTTGTTCCACAGCATAGGGAGTCTTTGGGTGATGAATCTATCCCTCCAGCACGTCCTATTAATAGCCGTGTCAAGGTTTAAGTCTCCGCCCTTGTGGCTCTGATGGATCTAGATTTTTGAGGTGAAGCATATTCATCAAATCTGGGTTTGACATGGCCTTGTATGTTAGGCAAAGGTCACCTCTGAGCAAGCGGTGGCGACTGAATAGAGCTGGAGTTCTTTCAGTCGGGCAGCATAGGACAGATTTTGAGACCATTTATCCTTTTGGTGAGGAACTTTTGTGGCCTCTCCAGCTGCTGCAAGTGTCGGGTCAGATACATTCGAATGGGGCATTGTACTCAATCATTGGTCTGATGAGTGATGAGTAAAGGGAGACTATGACCTCCCTTGATCTAGATGAGAATCCCTTCATGATAAGGTGGGCAATGTAGAAGGTCTCCTAACTACTTTAGCTACATGGGTGTCGAATGACAGACTACTATCAACCTGGGTCCCCAGGTCCCTGATAACTTCTTCTGTGCTCAGTGGATTGCCACCTATTTGGTAGCTAGGGGTAACCTTGTTTTTCCCGAAGGGTATGACTATGCATTTTTGGCATTTAACTTTAGGCGTGGCTCTGGCACCAGTTATCCGTTTCTGTGAGACCCTTCTGAAGGATATCTGTGTCAGATGTGTTTTCTACTATGGCCAGTTTGCAGTCATCTGCAAACTTTGTCAGCCATAACCCTCCTGTGTTTGCTTGTACTTGGAAAAGTAGATGCCAAACAAGAGTGGGCCCAGGACTGAGCCCTGTGGGACACCACTTGTGACAGGCTTTGAGTCTGACATGGCGCCAGCAACTCTGACCCTGTGGGTTCTGTCACTCAGCCAGTTTGCAACCCATCTTGTGATGTATGGGTTAACATTTAAGCTGATGAGTTTTTCAATGATACCCGAGTGGGGTATTGTATCGAAGGCCTTAGCCAGATCGAGGTAGGCTGTATGGACTGCCTTTCCCTCATCAATGGCTTTGGTGACTGTTTGAAAAAGTCAACCAAGTTTAAAAGGCATGATCTGCCTTTGACAAAGCCAAACTGGGTTGGATCCAAAGTCTGCAAATTCCTATGTCTTTATTTATGAGGTCCATTATGATCCTCTCCATGGCTTTGCAGATAAGGCTTGTCAAGCTAATGGGCTGGTAATTTCCAGGGTCTGTGGAGGCACCGCCTTTGTGAAGTGGGACCACAGTTGCAGTGCGCCACTCCTGGGTGCGTATCCAGAGGTAAGACTTTGATTAAACAGCTGTCCTAGCTGTGGGTTTAATTCCTCATTGAGTTCGTGGAGCACACAGCTGGGGACACCATCAGGTCCCATGGATGCTGTGTTTTTTGCTTTGGAGAGAGCAGTTCTCACTTGGGCTGGAGATGTTTGGGGGCTGCACTCGTTTGGTATAGATATCTCTCCTTTGGGGAAGGGGAGAAGTTTGCACTGAACCTGTCAGCCAGTATGTTGGCAATGTCTGTAGGATCAGTAATCTTCACATCATTTTGAACTAGTTCTGAGCATATCTGGGAGTTTCCTCCTAGGTTTCTAACATAGCTAAAGAAGGCCTTATGATTGTCTTTTGAGTCTTTAGCTATTTTTCTCTCGAAATTTGCTTTGGATGATTTTATGAGAGCTCTTAGTTTTTACTTATAGTGATCAAGGGTGTCTTACCTTTTAAGGATTTTGCTCTATCTTGTAGTAGCTTCCTCCTTTTGTTGTAGAGTTTGTTTATGGCTGGGGTCCACCAGACTGGACGCTTGCCTTTGGTACAAAGAGTCTTTGTTTTGCTTGGGATTGCCTTATCCATGCAGTCCTGCAGGTGCTGGTAGAAGGCATTTGTAAGTGATTCAGCGGCTTGAGTATTGTTTTCCATGACTCGGGGCCTTAAAGGAGACCACACTAGTCTTTAGAAGTGTGAAGTCGGCTTTTGAGAAGTTCTTTACTGTGGTCTTTTTATTTCAGGTGGGGTGGGATGAGGACCTCCAGCGAGATTAGTTTGTGATCTGATCTCACCAGTGAAGGGTATACTTCTGGTGTTGAACATTGTGCTCCCATGTTCGTGATGATGAGATCAAGTATGTTATCTCCTCTTGTGGGGATGGTGACTAGTTGTTCCATGGCATTTGAGTTTATGAATTCCAGGAACTTTTGGGCTAGGGTGTTTGGGCTTGAGTAGTGTTCCCAGTCTATATTAGGGTAATTGAAGTCACCTAGTATGATGGTGTTTGGTGATACATTTATCCCCTCTAGTGTTTTCAGGAAGGCCATGTGAGGTTCCTGAGTTTGTGAGGGTGGCCTGTAACATGCTACAATTTGCAGAGCAGTCTTGCCTATGGTTAATTGCACCTGGATGGTCTCCGATGCATCGTGCGTTGCCACCAGTCTTGAGGTGTGGGTGTCCTTGATGAATATGGATACCCCCTCCTTTCTTGGTATTGTCCGGATTTTGGGCCGGAACGCATGATATGAGGTAAAACCTGATAGCGCTGGGGTGCTCTCAGGAGCCTTGAACCAGGTTTCTGTCACAGCACAGACATCAATGTTCTCCATACTGAGAAGGGCCTCGAGTGCGTGCATTTTGAGATTTAGACTTCTGGCATTGAGCAGCATTACCCTTAGTTTTTCCTTTTTGTGTTCTAGGGTGGTAGGTTTAGAATTTGAGCCTTGCCTAAAAAAGGCACTATGGGGGTGGCAAGAGCCTTTGCCAATATCCGGAATCCCAGGGGTGACAGGTGCAAGCCGTCCCTTGCGAAGCAGCGTGGCTTGGACATGTTCTGAGGAGGAATGCCAAGGATGGAGCTGCCCTGGAAAAGTGGAAGGCCTAAGATAAGGTTTATGGATGTGATGAGAGAGGACATGCAAGTGGTTGGTGTGACATAACAAGATTCAGAGGACAGGAAGAAATGGAAATAGATGATCTACTGTGGTGACCCCTAACGGGAACAGCTGAAAGAAGAAGAAGATTTATTTATTTCACATTTGTTAACTGGGTTGGTCCAACTGAGAACAGGCCCATTTTCAGTGGAGACCCGAGGAGAAAATCTCCAGCAAAAATAATTAGTTTCACAAGTAATAAGTTTCACAAAAAAGTAACAAAGACAGTTTCACAGATTTTACTATTCTGCATCACAGCAACATGTGGGAAATCCTTAGGGGGGGGGTCATTAGAATCCACTGGTTACATAAGAATCAGACACATTTGTTCATATGCTCACTCAGGATGGTGATATAATGCAAGATTGGGCAGATATACACAGCTAGAATGATTAGATAGATCAATGCCACAAGCTGGCATTTTCATAGGAAATTTAACTGGATATATATGCATTCCATTAGATATTCAAAAGCCTTATCAAGCTTGGTGATGCAGATATCAATAAGATTATTATGATTTTTTTTCCTTTGTGAAAATCTCCCTAAACACTTGAAAAATCCAGCATGGATCTCACTTGACCTTATTTATTGTTGCCCTTGTTAAAGTGTCGTGTCTACTTGCTGGACCAAAATGATCACATTTCTGAAAAAACATTGATATTTTTAATTGATTATTTATATCACAAAGTGGGTGCAGTATGCACTTTAAAAATAGTCAGTTAGGCAACTTCGCTGTCAGCCATTCTTTCCTTTTGCTACCTCAGTATTCTGATGGCAGCCAAACCAACCTTCACTTTTGAAGCTGCTGATCAGAATTCTTATGCGATAAAGAAGGCTGATTCTAGGGTGTTGAATACTAATTAAATAAACAATAAAGCAACCATGCCATTATTAATATTGCAAACAACAGAACAAATTGTAATTTTTTTTCCTTTGTACATGTATGTGTATGCAGAGAAACTTGTTTTGCATTATGACTGATATTTTCTTCTGTCTTACTTTCACTATCTGGATACTTTCAGGCATGTTCATCAGAGTGCCTGTTAAATGCAACAAAAAGCTGGCTTATTTGCTTTGTTAATCTTTTCTTCTTGAAATAGTCTAGTATTTATTGTTCTAAAGAATACATATTTTATGACGATTGCTTTGTCTATATTTGTAATCCTGCTGCTTACTGCTCATGATTAGCAAGTTATTTTTTCCAGCAGCTTTTTTTGTTCCATCTTATTGTTAGATAAAGTGGCTATATCTAGCAGACTATGACTTGCTCTAAATGTTGCAACAGCTTTATAAAAACAATGTTTATTGGCCTTTGGTAAGCACTCATGTGATCCTCTTATTCTGCTATTGCATACTGCATGACTCATACTAACTAATTAATCAGTCTCGCAGCAGTGATATACCAGATATTTCCACTTAATAAACATGAACTGGTTAGCATATGTAAATAAATGATGCATTAGCAGTACACAAAATATTTTATACCTTCTGTACTCTTTAATCCAGATCTCTTCACTTATTTTTCATTAATTATTGGTGTGGTTATGAGATTAAAATGTTACTGTTTTATTTCCTGGTAGTGAGACTATCTACCATGTTTCTACTGCTCTGTGTACATTTGTCTCTTACCATCCTGCAATAATTCTTTGATGTTATTATGAAAATACTCTACATTGCAAACTGTTCTTTTTAGGAATTGTTTTCTCCAGTCTGCTGCCAAATTCAGGATCTCAGCTATGCACAGTGGCTTCATTAACACAATAACTTGCACATTAGTGCGATGTCATGTTCAATAAGGTCTCCCTTTTCTGGAAGAAGCCATCTTGCTGATAGAGGCTAAAATTTTCACTGCACCAGGACAGATGTAAAAAGATAGGCTGTCAAACCGCTGGCTTGAACAGATGTTTTTTGGTTATCTTAACCACTTTTACCGCATGTTTGGCTTGCAAGCCAGTGAGGGGGAAAAAGAAATTTGGGCCTGCAATGAAGTTCCCACCTACCCAGTGATTCTGTTGCCCAAACCCTCACATAGGTG
This sequence comes from Protopterus annectens, assembly GCF_019279795.1. Taxonomy (NCBI): domain Eukaryota; kingdom Metazoa; phylum Chordata; order Ceratodontiformes; family Protopteridae; genus Protopterus; species Protopterus annectens. The sequence goes on along the minus strand of NC_056726.1, from coordinate 1,713,229,252 downwards.
TCTGTGTTAAAGTGGCAGCTAGTCTCTATCATGAGTTCAAGGCTACACTACTACAGCAAGCACATGCTTCCTCTGTCCATCCTAGATGTAGAGGTAAGCAGGCACAGTGCATACCTACTTCAACCCAGTCAGTACTTATGGCATCCAGGTCTCTGTTAGAACCTGGGGCTTCCTCATGACTTCATCCATCTATACCATAAGGCTGCCTCATTATTTTTATACAATTTGAGATTTTTGCTTTTAACACTGCAATTTTACTTCCTATTGCTTATTGTTCTATGATAAAGCTTTCCTTGTGGAACTATAATCCTTGCTTAATTTATTTATGTCTACCTCCAGGGCATTAATCTCTTCCCTCCATCCTCCTTTGCCTTGTCCTTGTTGTTTTTCTTTTGGGTTTTCCCTACTGTGAGCACTTTTTGAACCATGAGATTTCAATATGGAAACAGGCAAAATGCTATATTCAACTCCATCCCATTTACCTTAACTAATCTCCCAAAATATACACCACTAAACATGACTGCAATATCAACCACAACTTCAGTAGGCAAGAAAAAATTATACATAAGACATTCATTAATCATCAGTCAACTTATCTTTGTATAATTTTTTGAATTCTTGCACATATTTTACTCAATACAATTCCATGTCAAACAATTAATATTGTTCATAGCCAAATGTGTTATTTTACTTTTTCACATGTATTACCCAGAACATAATTAATCTCACATTCAGCTTAACCAAAGTATAAAGCTCTCAGCCACACATTCTACAGTCTGTATCCCCTACCAGTCTGACTTAAGCTAAATGGTCCTAACCTTACCAGTTTGGATATCCAAAAATAATTAAGGCCGTGACAGCCGAAGAGTTCCACTCAACAGCCAGCCTACCAGAACATCAGAGCTTTCTTTCCATTCTAATTATCTTGTCTTCACTGCAGAACAAATTCCAACTAGTCAGAATGTATAGCTTTCCCACAAACACCAATCCCAGTGAGGTATACTTCCATTCTCCTTCTGGTGGGAAAGATGCTCCTCCAGGGCACACTTTGGCAGCTTACCATCATATCAATCGGCCATTATATTAGTTTAGACTACCACCATCCAGGGGTAAGCTTAGTTAAGCCTTACCCTTTCCCTAAAAAGGAACCCCAGACGCCCCGTGAAAAGCTTCATAAGCAATACCCAGTTGGAAGCATCGGTCATCTCATAGTCTCAGTGGCACCTAGTTAGCATCAGCCTACTAGAAGAAGAATCAAATCTCACACCCCATACTGCAAAATAAAAGATATGATCCTACACCCTGCTTTTGGAAATTAGGGGGAGGCTAGTCTTGCTTCCTGAGCCTACCTACCAGAATGGCATTTAAGTTGCAGATACTCAATTTCTCATCCAAGAACCACTTTCTGTGAATGCTGCTTGCATACCTACTGATGAACTGCTCTGATCCCTGAATCCTTTCCCAGTCTCACGCCATTTTCACAGATGGCCCTCTTACATCTGAACCTACTGACTGGCATCTACTTGATTTTCTGTATCAATTCAGTTTCCTGATTACTCAGTTCTGTAACTTCAAAATTATAATCAGCTCATTCCCCAGTTCAAACATTAGAATATCATTAACTTTATTTCACTAAAAGTGAATGTTTTAGCATTCTTGTAATGAAAACATCCATACATTTTTCCTCAAGGCAAGAAAGAACATTTTGAAATAGTGAAAAAAGAAGAAATGGCACACCAAAACAAAACCAAGAAAACACTGTAAAGTGCCAAAACTGTAGGGGAAACAGTCTGAGGCGATGTCGAAGGCTTTATTCAGTAATCCACAAAAAACTCAGTTACCACAAAACATAAACGCCATTAACCAAACTGCGTTTTCGTCTCAATAAAGTGACTTCATCAGATAACCAGTAAATCAATCATTAAGCTTTTAAATACTCATTAAATACAAAACAACCAATCACATACAATCCTTCATTAACCAATTACTTAAAAAAAAACACAGTACCTAAACGTTTCATTCATTAAAATACATAATAAATACTGTATTATAAATTGACAAAATTTTATTCAAGATCAAACAATCAAAAATATAAAAATATAGGTTTACCTAAACACCTTACGTTAATGTGGACCCTTATAATACCCTTATTTTGGCACTTTTAAACATTTTGAAATAAACAAAGAGGATTATTCCCACAGGACTTTCTCCCCCCAATCACATCTGAATGCTATACCAGTTTTTTTTTTTTAATTGTTTGTGTTGAGTACTGAGAACTTATATGTCATTAGCAGAACAAGAAAAGATGTTTTATTAAGAAGAGAAAACTTTTTAAACGTGTCCTGAGAAAGTCTAAGCATTTTGCCACAAAGGCCCAAAACAGCAATCACAAGAACACAAGTGGAAAAGTCACTTGCACTTCCTACATCCATCATCTCTCATGTTGAGATTACTCACACTAAAGGCAAATGTTTCTTCCCTCAAAAATGAAATATTTGACATTTTTCTGAATTCTGCAATAGAAAATTCAAATTTAAAAATACTATTCACAAATTTCTTTGGTTTGAACACTTACATTTTGGAAGAAGCTGTATTTCCTGTACACCATTCCACTTCACTCAATTCATAATTACCACAAAATGGATTTAATATTTCTGTTTTTCTGACAGACTGTGAATGTGTTTATCTCTGCAATGATATATTGATCAAACTCATCACTTTTATTATTTAATGTCTCTTTTTTATTATTCTTTTCTAAGGCCTTTGCTAAGGTCATTTGTTTTGCACCTTTGGGTTATTACGACTTTAGCAATAGAAAGCAGAACTGATAATTTCATTACAGTAATCAGAAAACTGCTGTAAAAGTTGCCAACACTCTGACTCATCTCCTTCCAGAAGAACAAATAAAACGTCATTTTAGCAATCACAGTCTGTACCTGTGTTCCAAGGTGTTTATCCTGTGAATGATGTGTTTGCTAGCTGACTGTTTACCTAAATGAAGCCAGGGCCATAATCCTGAAGCTAAATGGTAACATTTGCCAATGGTATGCTGTCTATATATACTTTAACTGTGTTATGTCAACACTAGTTCTGCTATGTGTTATTTTCTAATATGTGTGCATTCAGAGACAGCTGTAAATGTATCTCCAGAATGGACTTGCTGTTTTTTTTTTCTGCTGGCTTCTCTAAGATGCAATACATTTGCTTAAATAACAAAAATTTTTCATCAATGCTGTGACATACTGAATTAAAATAAATGCCTTTATCATTTTTCTCCTGGCAGGGTATTGCATTTATACTGCTGGAGATAGATGGTTTGCATTCTCTTTGATTTTCATGCTTTATTTTAAATGTTGTTAAAAGTACACCGTAACAAGCAAAGTCATTTGTCAATAGTTTTAAATTAGTTGCTTGTTCCTGTTATATAGGAATATAATTTTGCAGACAGCTAATTAATATTTGCTCCACTTAATCTGTCCAACGACTATTTCTGAATAATTTACATATCCTATTTGACAAACAATGTATTTCATTGTTTCCAACATAAATAAACAGCTGCCTTATTTATGGCCTATACATACTTGAATTTGGATACGGTTTCTGATGCTCTAGTCTCTTCAGTAAGGCTTCGGTTATCCATAATGTTTTCTGTGAAAAAGCAATCCTTGTAGCTGTTTTGTACAATCTGCTGTTTTTGTCCTTTTGTTCTTGAATATATTTTTGAAATGAGTACAAAAATCCAAAAAACTGTTAAATCCAAACAGAATCCACGGAAAGGAGAATCAGCCAACAAAAAATAATGATAAATAAAAACGAAGACTTTTATTTGACCACAAAACCAAGTAAACCAAGCGCTTTCGCCCGGTTAATACCAGGCTTTATCAAGATAAAAAGGAAACAGTATAACATGGATTAAAATGTAACACTTGTAGTCACATGATACCTTGATTAATTAATCTAATAAGCAGTTAAAAAGACATCATTCAAAAATATTTATAAACGTTTGAAAGAATTTTTTAAAAATATAAATTAAAGGTTCCTTATTGAATAAGAACCTTATATAATGTATAAACAATTTTATAAAGTTGTAAGTATTATAATTAACTATAAATGTTTATAATAAATATAATAAGATAAATATATGCTTATGACACCTGTTGAAGTTGTTTTAAACCCATCATTTAGTTTTGGTTATAACCCAGCCTTCATAAGCCTGAGCACACTAGTGATGTTAATGCTCTCATTCAAGCCAGGGGGCCTTGCAGCATTCAATCTAAGTTGCCATAGGAGCTCCCTATAGGAGCTCCCTATACTCAAGACATGTCTCCCAGTCCCCCCCCCCCGGCATCTTGTGTCACCTGTTCAAGTACAAGAAATTTAAGCTGCATGTTGGGACAGGCAGTGCTTGTAAAAGGAGTTGGTTTCCTTCTTCTTGGAGATGTCATATACATGCTCATAAATTCTTTTTCTTAAGGGTCTCTCCATCTTCCCAATATAAAAACTGGGACATTGGGTACATAATCCTAAATATACAATTCCCTTAGTCCCACAATTGTAATAACCATCCGAGTCAAACCTAAAATTCCTAGATGGGATATATAAGGGACTGTCGTTGAATATAAATGCACACTGTTTGCATGCTCCACACTTGTATGTACCCAGTCTACCAGAATGATGTCTATGTTCTATGTATTGTTTTCTTTCAAATAACCCTTTTAAATTAACATCTCTCCTTTTCACAAAATTGGGACAATTCTGTACTATATTCTTAAAATCTTCATGAAGTGTTAAAACAGGCCAATGTTTCAACACTGTTTGTTCCACCTGCTGAGAATCTTTAGAAAATGTGTAAATGAAACTATTGTGAATATCAAATTGCTCATGTTGCTCACTTTGCTCAACCACCTGCAAACCTCTACCCAACAACGGAAAATATTTATGTTCTCTGTTTTCAGTGACCTCTTGAGCCAATTGATTAACTAGAGAAGCAGGGTAACCTCTTTCGAAAAAAAGATTTTTCAAAAAATTCACTTCATCAAAAAAATATTCATTAGTGCTAGACATCCTGGATGCACGGATGAACTGGCCTTTAATAATGCCTTTCTTTTGATGGAAAGGGTGGCCGCTGTCAAAATTCAGGTATGAATTAGAAAAAGTGGCCTTCCTATAAAGTTTAGACTGGAAATTCTGATTATCATGGTCCTTGAGCAGCGTCACATCAAGATAATTTAATTCTTCATTATTAACGGTGTAAGTAAAAGATAGAAATTGTGTGGTGGAATTAATGTAACTCATAAAATCCAAAAGATGGTTCAGTGTCCCATCCCACAACAAACAGATGTCATCAAGGTACCGTTTGTAATGCACTATGTGCTGAACCCAATGAGTAGCAAAAATAAAATTCTTCTCCCAGTGGTATAGCACAATGTTAGCATATAGTGAGGTGCAGTAGCACAATTTTAGCATATAGTGAGGTGCAGTAGCACAATGTTAGCGTATAGTGAGGTGCAGGATGCACCCATCGCTACACCCTTCTTTTGCCTAAAGGTTTCACCATTGAAATATATGAAATTATTTTCGAGTACAATCTCCATAAACTCAACCAACAAACTAATGATATTAGAACCAAGGCCAGATTGAGAAACCAGGATTTCATTAAACTAGTCTAAACCAGTGGAATGTGGAATGCTAGAAAACAAATCCACAACATCTATAGTAACCATCAGAAGACCAGGTTTATAGAAATTATGTTCAATACCTCTAAGGAAATCCCAGGAATCCTTGCAAATGTAATGTAAAGTAGAGGCAAATGTTAGTATAGTCAATAAACTTGCCCAGGGGTTCTGTAATACCACTTGCACCTGAAACAATGGGTCTAAACTTCAAAGGGTCCAGTCCTTTGTGGGTCTTAGGTATCCGAAAGATCACCGGAATTCTGGGTTTGTTAACATACAGGTAGTTGTATAACTTCTCGTTAATTGCACCGTGCAGCAAATGGTCAAACAGTGAAAAATTAATCTTGGAATAAGCTAGGTTTACCTCGTTCCTAGAGGTCAACTCATATTGTTCAGTGTCATGCAACATATTATAAAGCTATGTATCATAAGCTACAGTGTACATCAAAACCACCCCACCTCCTTTATCGGGTTTCATTTCCCTGACACCCTCAATTCTAAGTAAAGTAATTAAATGTTGCAACTTAGGGTCTAAGTTGGTAAAAAGAGAATGGGGTTTAATAGAAAACTGTTTCAGAACCGTCAGGTCTAAAACTCAAAGAGTTATTCAGTTGCGTTAAAAGTGCCAAAACTTGCTTAAACTCTCCACGGGTGACCAGTGCATCATCCGGTTCATCTCTAAGTAAATGTGGAGTGTCCTGAAAGTCAGCATGATCCAAACCTTCAGCCATGGATATAAAGACCACTAAATGAGTACAAAAATCCAAAAAACTGTTAAATCCAAACAGAATCCACAGAAAGGAGAATCAGCCAACAAAAAATAATGATAAATAAAAACGAAGACTTTTATTTGACCACAAAACCAAGTAAATCAACCTCTTTCGCCTGGTTAATATATTTTTGAAATGGCGTAGATCCTAGGAACCTGAAGGTGTCCTTGAGATGTCATATTCCCACTACTTAGTACCTTACTTCAAGACTGTAGCCTGCTGAAGTAAATTGGGAGTGTAAGAAAGGGCTAACTAATACACCAACTTTTCTGGAATAATCTGCTTGTGTTGAAGTAATGGTTAAAGTGATTACCTTAGACACACAAGGTACAGGGTTTGATTCTTACCTTTGGGAAACATGCCTAGGCTGACAAAGGTCACCCTATGGTCATTAATCATCTATGATGCTATGTGTTTGCTTGTTTTACAGTGAAGATGCAGTTATTATGCTGTCTTGGTAACTGAAATTTTGAATTTGTGTGCATGCATGCCCTGGATCCTAAATCAAAATATGAAGATCTTAATTATTAAGCAACTCTCTAAGATCTTTGCCATGGATCCAGGACTGAGAGTTTGATCCTAACATCTTGACACTGTTTTGAGTTTGTATGTCCTCCCTGTGTCTGTGTGGAGTTACTTCTACCTTACAAAACATGTGTGTTTCTTGCAGTGAGTCAGTGAATAAAAATGTGCCCCCTCAAGAATGGAAAATGTTGGGTTCAAACCTAGCACTTCTAGTTGGACCTGAGTGGTCTGCTAACAAAATACATCCAATACTTAAATAGACATAGATAGACATATAGATAGATAGATAGATAGATAGATAGCTAGACAGATAGATAGATGGATAGACAGATAGACAGTCAGATAGATAGATAGATTGACAGATAGATATAGATAGATAGATAGATAGATAGATAGATAGATAGATAGATAGATAGATAGATGGATTTCATGGACTCAGCACTGGCTCTGATTGATGCTTATTTAAGGATTTAAGGAATTTTCATATGAAACCAGTCATGCCTGACATAAATGGTGGTGCACAGTAACATGGACCACAGGATGCATGCAGTGTCAGGACTAGCCATTTGGGGATGTAAAATTTCACTCTAGATGATACAGTCACACTAACTATTGTCACCAAAAAAGGAGCCTGATTATTAAGGACCCTGACTAATCTGACCTGTGCCATGCTAATGGTAGAAGGGATGTATGTGCCCCTATTGTTTAGTTTGTGTGGCTGCTACAAGTCTCAGCAGCCTTGTGTCAAGAAGATACTGGCCAGCCTGTCCACAGATTCTCAGACAGAGATACTCAGATAGCTCTTTTGAGTGAAAGCTAAACATAAACCCAAGCAGCCTGCCAAAAAAATTACATAGGATTGCTGCACTTGCAACACTAAATGTAAGTTCACTGAAGAAATGTGACTTGAAAGTAGATGTCATGAGTCTAAAGAGGAGAAAACTGCATATTTTGTGCATCCTGGAAATGAGTTAGCAGGGTAGCACAGTGAAATCCTTTGGCCCGGGATCTAGAGTCTGCTACTCAGGGAAGAGAAAATAAGTGGACCAGAAGAAGAGGAACAGTGCCTCAAAACAGCATGAGTGAAGATGTTAGACTAAACTTATGGCTGAACCAGGTATGGTAATTATGTATATAAGGAAAAGTTGAAAAGCAGAAGTCCTGGAAGTTATCAAAAGAAAGAAAGAGTGCAAGAAGAAGAGGGAGATAGAAAAGATAGACCAAGCTAAGGAGGATTCGGGTTGGCTAAAAAAGAGGGTAAGAAAGTGATCAGAATGAAAAAGACCAAGACATCAGAGAACCTCTATCATCTTCTTAGAAGTGATACAGCAAGCACAACAAAGAAACTCTATCTGGATACAAGGCCATGGCATAAAAACAAAGAAGACAAAAACTGATGTCATTTACAGGGGTCAAAAGGAACAATCTGCGGTGCAGAGGGCATTGGGGCTGATGGAAGAAGTGCTTTAAGATACTTCCAAATGCAGGAAACTGAATTTGTACTATCTCATGCATAGTCAAGAGTAAAAGAGGAAGGGAAGGAACACCCATGTTAGTAGTGCAAAGTGAACCAAATAAAATAAAAGTCTGGAAAAGCATCATTCTGAGATGAAGTCACAGAAGCCATAGTCAAGGTGTTGGCTTTGTTAAGGGAGAAGTCATAGGATCATAGTAGGTTACTAGGCTATCGACTCAGAGGTCATTTCAAGCCTAGCCGTTTCACTCCAATGTAATACCACAGATATTCTAGTCAATATCCAGGACTGTATTTAGTAATGACTGCCCATGTCCAGGAGGGTTATGGGTGCTATTCCTGGTAAGAATTTACAGTGCACCATCCACTCATCCAGGTTCCTTTTGAACAGTGTCATAGAGGTGCTCTGCTTCATTGGCAGCCTGTTTCAAAGATGCAGCAGTCACTGGGAGACAAATCTGTCCCTCCAGCATATCTTATTCAAATTGCAGGCTATATTTAGGTTCCTGGAATGGGTAGCTTTAGTCCCATTTGATTTACAGATTTGCAGCACATTCATTAGGTTTAGGTTATAGATTGCTCTGTAAGCCAGGCATACGTCTTCCCTAAGAAGTCTGTACAATACTCAGTATATTGACAGGGACTTTAGTCAGTCTGTGTAAGGCACGTGCTAGAGTTCTTTGATTTTCTTAGCTAGAAACCTCTGAGGTCTCTCCAATTGCTACAGGTGCTTTGTATGGTACATGCCAAAAGGGGTGTTATACTCAATTATAAGCCTGATTACTGATGAGTATAGAGGGGTTATAACCTCATCTGCTCTAGAGGTTATGCCTTTGCTACTCATGTGTGCTACATAGAAAGCCTTCCTTACTACAGTAGACAATTTGTGGTTAAAGTTAAAGTCGCAGTCTACTTGTAATCCCAGATCTCTTACCACTTCGTAAGCACATTAAGGTATTGCTGTTAACTTGATAGTGTGAGGGGACATTGTTTTTACTGAAGGGAATGATGATGCATTTCTTTGCATTCAATTTGAGACTGTGACTAAGACACTAGTTGTTGGCTTGCATTAGACCCTCCTGAAGTAAACTAAAATCATTTGAGGATTCAATAATTGCACCCAGTTTGCAGTCATCTGCAAACTTGGTCAGCCACAGCTCCTTAGTTTTGGACTGAACTTCTGAGAAATGTATACCTAACAATAGGGCACACAGTACTGACCCTTGTGGCACCCTGCTGGTAACAGGTCTGCTGGTAGATGTGGAGTCACCCACTTGGATAGTGTGTGACCAATTTGTGAGTCAGATGGCAACCCATATTACAACAAAGAGGTTTACATTCAGTTTGCTAAGTTTATCAGTAATGCCTGCGTGTGTTATTGTGTCAAAGGCTTTTGCCAAATCAAGGTATGCTGTGTGCACAGATTTGCCCTCGTCTATGGCCCTGATCATATTTTCGAAGTAATACACCAAGTTTAACAGGCAGGATCTGTCCTTGACGAAGCCGAATTGGGTTGGATCCAGGGTTTGGAGGTCGCCTATGTCTTTATTTATGAGGTCCATGATGACATGTTCCATGGCTTTACAGATGAGGCTGATCAGACTTATGGGCCTATAATTCCCTGGGTCTGTTGCTAACCCATCTTTGTGGAGGGGAGTAACTGTTATTGTTCTCCACTCCATAGGAACAAAGCCAGTGGTTACGCTGTGACTGAATAGGGTACTTAGTGGTGATGCTAGTTCATGTTTTAGTTTGTTCAGAAGATAGCCTGGGAGGTTTTGTTTATTGCCTTAAACAAGGCTTTAATGACTTGCTCTTTGGATAGGTCGAGTGGGGAGAAGTTGGGGGCATGGTTTGTGATAAGTTTGAATGTGATAGCGAGTGAAATTTGCATCAAATGTGTCCACTAGCAGATTTGCTGTCTCTGCAGGATGATACCATGATACCATTAGACACTAGTTTGGCACATGCTTGGGTCCTACCTTTTAGTCTACATATGTACCTGTACAAGGCCTTATGATTATCCTTGGCTGTGATTGCTAAATTTTTCTCAAAGTTACCCTTAGAGGATATGTCATGTTGTCTTCTTTGCCTGTTGACGCTAAAGAGGGTGGTTTTCCATTGTTGGGGCCTTGCCTTAGTTTTCTTAAACAGCAACTTTTTGCATTTTTTTGTAAAGTTTGTTGATGCTGGATGTCCACCAAGGTGACTTTTTTACTTGGGGCTTAGGCTTTGATTCTCTCTGGCACAGACAAGTCTACGTGCTGGAGGGACAGATTCATAACCCAGAGGCTCCCTACACTCTGGAACAGAATCCCAGTCCATGTTAGGCAGAGCCCCTCACTGACTCTATTCAAGAGAAATCTCGACGAGTGGATGGGAGATCGTAGGTTTACCCCGGGGGTCATCTCTGTGTCACTACTAGACAGAGGCATAGTAAACTAAACCCTAAAAGGGCATAGTATTCTCATCCTAAGGGGTGGTGTAAGCCACATACACTCTGGCTAGGCTTATAAATGCCCTAGGGCAGATAGCCTAGTATGAACCTATGAACCTATACACTTATACAAGTGATTGAACAGGGCTTTAGTGTAAGCTTTGGTGCATTTACCACGGGGCGTGGGGCTTGGAATGCATTTATACCTTGCCCTAGGAGGGTATAGTTTGCTTTGGTGAAATGCTTCCGGAGGGTACTCATTGTGGTATGTAGAGAGAGGTGCATCCCAGATAACTCATGAATTAACATTCTAATGGCAGTGTACAACCACAAAGGCAATATTTACAAATACAAGCAGTACAGAGGCATACCTCCTGACACTCTGCATGAAAGTGCTGGAGAGGATGACTGATAAATTAATATTTTGAATAGCTGAAAGTAAAACAGAAAAGGTACAGTTTGAATTCACATCAGAATATGATACTAACAACCTGATATTTGCATTAAGCAAAAATAATGAGATAAGTAGTAAAGACGAAGCTGAAGATGAGAAAAGAGCCCAAATGGACAATCCTAGACATTCTGAAAGCATATGACAATATTCCAAAAACCTGATTCAAGGAGTTCTGAGATGATTTGATACACCAAAACACTGATAGAATCAAGGCAAGCTTTGTACAAGGATCTAGTGACACCAGTAGAAACAGTGCTTGGACTATCAGAGGGGTTAGCACTGAGAGGGGAATGTGTATCAGGGTTTATTACTGAACCCAGTGTTATTCATACCAGTGATGGACACTATATCAGCAGAAGGTGGATGGGCACAACTATAAAGCTGCTGGAAGTAGATTTTGTAGCCTGAGCAGTGAAGGAAGAACATTTGAGGAAGCTTGAGGTGATGATGATGAATTGCTTGAGACAGATGGTAGGATGCACACTTTTGGACAAAGAAATAAAGGCATTATAGCAGAAGCCATACATCTCAACCATACCGAATCTCTCAGTATTTACCGGTTTTGAGGGCAAAACAATGGGATTCCACAAATTCCCCAGTGGCCCCCTTAATTTCCAATTTTTTTTTTTTATTTTTTTTTTATTTATAATATGACTTTAAACTTACGGCTGACATCACCACACATTGCCAGCCAGCGTATCATCAGACTAGCAGAGACATGTGTAATGACATCAGCCACATCATCAGCATTGTGAGGCAGACAGTACTGCAGCCTATCAGACTCTTCCGCGGTCAGACAACTGAATTGAACTGTTGTAAAGTGGAATACCATACCAGCAGGCAGGCGGCAGCAACAGCAGTAGTGAACAGAGCGGAGCCGCTTAATTAACTTGTCTCTTCAACTTCTTCTGCAGCAGTCCAACAGTCCAGTGAGACACCCAGCACCCACTACTGCTCGTCCCTGTCTGTTCACACTCCACGGGAATCGGATGAGAAGAAAATTTACTCTCTCTTCTCTGGCAGCTCAACCTCCTCCAGGTAAGTAAAAGCAATTTAAAAATGTTAAAAAAGCTTCTTCTAAATCTCTGGTAATGTTGTCAAGCAACACATTGAGATACAGTAGCAGACAGCATGAACATGCAGCCAGTATAACTTGTACAATCATCAGTCCTAATGTTACAGACTATAAAATATCCAGCGATCACTAACAAATAACAACATGAGCGCTTTCATCAGATAATGATAATGAATTAAGTTTTATCATTATCAGACGAAAGCGCTCGTTTTGTTATGTTTTAGTTTTCGTTTACATTGCTAATAAAAGTTTATTTGAGCCATTTCAGCTGTGCCGTTTGTTGGCTAAAATAGTGTATTCTGTTAGACATGTGAATGGGTTACTTAGTTAAGGTGCGTATATGACTCTAAGCTATAATGAGAGACTTCTGTAGCTTTGATTCCTGCATTGCAATTTGCTATCACTCTGTTGCTTTAATAATACTTATGCAGAAAACCTCCACAAATGAAGTGGCGAACTATACCAGAATGTTTCTGCAGTGCTGAACCTTTTAATCATTACGTTAGGTATCATAGCAGCAGAATCACCATGGCAACAATTAAAGATTATTATTATCTGCAAACTGCAACTGTCGCCATCTTGATCTCATATCAAAATGTGCAGGAGTCTGACTTATGTACGATACTGGCTAAGCAAGGAAAAAAAACAGGAACAATCTCTGCATTCTGTTTCTGTTAGATATGTGAATGGCGTGCATATGATTGACAGTGACACAACAGGAAGGTTGGATGAGTAGATGTGTGCTGTCAAATGAAGTGTTTTGAAGTTTTAAACACGAGCCGAATGTATTACTTCCCCAAATCTATTGCTGGATTGCAGGACATTTAGCTAAATAGTATCTAATGAATTTAATTGATTGCTCACTTTATATGTAACCAACAGTTGGGCATTTATTCAGGAAAAGTGTTTTATGTGCTTGGATAATATGGGAAAATGTTAATGTATTTAAAAATAACCTATTGTTTGCTCTTTCGTTGCTACAATGACATGTACAGAAAGGCAGTTTAAAACAAGTCTGATTATTTTATGCCAAGGTGCTTGGAATAAATGGAACATATGTTTTTAAAGGTTTATAATTATTCAGTAACAGTAGAGTAGTTCAGGAAGGAGGACTAAGGAAGCTATAGAGAACATGACTGTTGGAGTAATGTATATTATAGCAATAACCCACGCCTGGGTGTGAGTAATGCTAAATTTACCCACGGTTGGTGTGGTTTGGTCCCGAGGGCGAAGCCCGAGGGACCAAACAAAGCCAACCGTGGGTAAATTTAGCATTACCCACACCCAGAAGTGGGTTATTGCTATTATACCATGACATTATTTAAGAAAAGAAACTATTACTTTTCTTAAATAATGGCATAGTATAATGCCTGTTTACTGCCCTTCCGCAGATGTCTGGCATCCGCGACAGTTCTGATGTACTGCGCGCCTGCGCAGTACATCAGAGCTGTGGGCAACTATGTTAAATGAGTTTAACATAGCGAGACAGTTTTAAAATAAGCAACGGACATCTCCGTTGCTTATTTTAAACTGTCTCGCCATGTTAAACTCATTTAACATAGCGAACACTAAAAAAGCAACGGAGATCTTGCTTTCTCCGTTGCTTTTTTTTAAAACACTGTCTCTCTATGTTAAATGGGTTTAACATAGCGAGACAGCTTTAAAATAAGCAACGGAGATCTCCGTTGCTTATTTTAAAGCTGTCTCGCTATGTTAAACCCATTTAAATTAGCGAGACAGTGTTTTAAAAAATCGAGTTATACTAATGGAAAAATGTCCGGGCGACCGGACCTTTTTCCATTAGTATAACTCGATTTACAACGGGCACGCTGGCCAATCAGCGTGCATGTTTTGGGGGGATCATGGTATAATTTAGCTGTTTTAATGTTCCTAGACACATTTCTATTGGCTGATATTATTTGGTTGTGTTAGTTTATTTTAAGTTGTATTCCCTAACCAGGAAAAGCCGAAAGAGAGAGAGAGATTAGATTCTAGTTGTTGGGTAATTTTAAAACAATCACTGCTATGCATTTGATTCCTATGTTAAGAGGATATGAAATGAGAAGGGCATTGTCCAAAAAGAAAAAAAAAACAACTCTGGATTCATTATTTTTTAAATGTATACAGTTTGTGACATTTGGGAGTACCATGTCAATACTGTGCTTAGGACAATACCCATGTTATCTATCTTGGAGAAGATTGTTGGAGAGCAGAAATGTTAGGGTCTGTTTTACACATTGCTTTTTCAAACACATTTGCAACAAGCAATAGTGCCACTACAAGGCAACAGTTACAGAAGGAGGTTGGATCCCCTTCTTTATGTAAAGGTTTGATTTTTTTTTTCAAAACCGTAGTTCACATCCTTCAGCAATACTTCTACTGAACAGTAGAATAGGTAAGGGGTAAAGCTGCGAGTTGTAAACATTTTGGAAAGATGTCAACAGTGTGTGATCAGTACTTTTTACTTTTTGCAAAAGTGTATTTCTCATAGAAGATAACATTTTATATAGGCTGAATCTTGCTGGGGGAGATTGATTTATTGGGTGGTATTATGATTTGATCATTCCTTAGCAGAGGTAATATTAGAATTGATTTATTGGATGGCAACAGGTAGATATTGCTTGTCAGTGTGAAGATGACATGGTGTACTAAAGTGGGTACACCATATGCTGTCTCTCATGCTCCACTGAGGGGACAGGTCATGTGATAGTAGGCTACAGCAGGTGAGTCACTTGTTCTATCTACTACCACTGCTGCATGGTAGTGAGTCCAGACAGGTAGTGTCTGCTCATGCTGTACCTGTCCTGGAAATTCTGAAGCTGTGTACTACAGTCTGAATTCTTCCTAGTGTTTCCTGTCTACATATTACATAGTACATTGGTCTTACTCTGTAATTGTTGATGTAACAGTTGCAGTTAATATTCACTTTTAGTACTGTTGCATTATTGATATTGAAATATGTACTGCCTCATTCATTCCTTTCAAACAAAAATTATGATTTCAGTCATGAATCTCACTTTGGCATATTACTTTTTTTTCATTTTCTATGTGTGGGTGTGTGCTGCTTGGCAGTGATTCCTAGAGTTTGTAGTTTTTTTTTTCTTTATCCTCAATCAACTGCAGAGTTTATATATCTTTCTCTAGCTGGATAGATAGATAGATAGATAGATAGATAGATAGATAGATAGATAGATAGATAGATAGATAGAAAGAAAGAAATAGGTATGTAGTTTTATATGTATTCATGTTAACATAAACAGTTTAGCTCTGGTTATGTCATGTTGTGTTATTTAATAGTAGTGTAGAAGCAGTTAATTATATTTTTATAAAATATTTTGTATTTTAGTTTTACACAAGTTCAAATATTAATATAAACAAAACACCATTGTTCTGGTTATATTTTGTGTTTAATATTTTGTCTGTTCTTCAATTTGAGTTTGAATGTCGGCATCCCACAATTCCATTATGGTGGGTGTGGTTACACAAGTATGCATGCAAATTTTATGCTAATCAGTGTACAGATTTAGACTTATTTTTCATGGGCCTTTGTCCAGATTGTTGATGTTTTCAGGTTGAGGGGTACGGTAGAAGCCAAAATAACTTCAATAACAGGGAAGGTCAAGAAGAACATATTACAGTAGTTCTGTCATATGTGCAGAAAAGCACAAGACAGTTTGGTAAACAGATATGGGAGAAATTGAAAGATAGCAAGAGGAGACATTTAGGTCCAGCTCTTATGGGTCTTAAGACAGTTTATAAAAAATAAATTAAAAAAAGATGCAACTGTTAAGCCTTTACCTATGACCTAAAAGAACAAGCTATGTATAATTTATAAAATATCAGCAATGGTAAGAATGGACCAAAAGCGGGAATCACTAATTTTCACTCCAATTTATTATTCAAATAAGTAAAACGGATGAGTGCGCTTTCGCATAAAGCTTCATCAGATCCATTGTTAAAACTCCATCTGTCACTCCATTTATACACAAATTCAAAAAACTATTAACCAATCAAACCCATACTTCAATTATAACCTTAAAAGAGCAATATATATTCAGAGAATAACATATATTAAAAAGACATCCATAAAAATTTTTTTTTTCTAAAAGTTGTAACATGTACATAGCCTCAATTTCATAAATAAATTGTCATAAACAGATAAAATATATTAAAAATATATATAAATATATGTATATTTATACATATCTCAATTCTGAATAATAATATGACATCCTCTCTAGAATACGTAATGCGTATATAACTACATATGATTACTGTACGTTTCCAAGCAAGTGAGATAGTAAACACTATAGCAATAACCCACGCCTGGGTGTGGGTAATGCTAAATTTACCCACGGTTGGCGTGGTTTGGTCCCGAGGAAGGACCAAACAAAGCCAACCGGTAAATTTAGCATTACCCACACCCAGAAGTGGTTATTATATATGACATTATTTAAGAAAAGAAACTATTACTTTTCTTAAATAATGGCATAGTATAATGCCTGTTTACTGCCCTTCCTCAGATGTCTTGGCATCCGCGGCAGTTCTGATGTACTGCGCGCCTGCGCAGTACATCAGAACTGTGGGCAAAAGCAACGGAGAAAGCAAGATCTCCGTTGCTTTTATGTCTCGCTATGTTAAATGAGTTTAACATAGCGAGACAGTTTTAAAATAAACGGAGATCTCCGTTGCTTATTTTAAACTGTCTCGCTATGTTAAACTCATTTAACATAGCGAGACACTAAAAAGCAACGGAGATCTTGCTTTCTCGTTTAACACTGCCTCGCTATGTTAAATGGGTTTAACATAGCGAGACAGCTTTAAAATAAGAAACGGAGATCTCCGTTGCTTATTTTAAAGCTGTCTCGCTATGTTAAACCCATTTAACATAGCGAGACAGTGTTAAAAAGTTATACTAATGGAAAAAAGTCCGGGCGACCGGACCTTTTTCCATTAGTATAACTCGATTTACAACGGGCACGCTAGCCAATCAGCGTGCACGTTTTGGGGGGATCATGGTATAATATTAGGTATATCCTATCTACCATATTCTAATGGGAGTACATATAAAAGATGTGTGTTTAAATAATGAATATCAAATCATAGTGACTGTACATAGACTAGGAAGATATATATGTATATGTATGTAAGAACTGTAATCACAAAATATATAATCTACCTTTGGCCATTCCCTTAGCACTATCTAATGTTGCGACATTTCCTAAGTGATGGTTTTATAGATGCCCTCTCATTAAGTCCCTTCCCTCTATCAGCCCTCAGTGTGATAATCCAATTGTTCTCCCTGAACTCAGTGTTGTTCCTAACATCACCTTCTCGTGTACTAGGTAAAATAACCTCCAGGGCTCTAAAAAGGAAACTATATGACTTTCATCATATTGTAAGGTATGTTTAGCCAGGCCATTATGTTCTGATTGTTTTCTAATATGATATATGTGCTCACGTATTCTATCCTTGAATGGCCTATTAGTTTTTCCTACGTAGAAAGAGGAACAGTTCTGACATACAGCCAAATACACTAGATGGCAAGTCATACAATCAGCTTTAGCAGATGTTCTAAACTTTCTAAGCAAATCTGGATGAGTGAAGTTCTTACTTCTATATATGTACATACAGAAATTACAATGTCCACATGGTGTAGTGTATTCATCAATGAAATGTACTTGCTTATACCTAGGATAGCAAAGCATCCTTTTAAGATTTTTAAGATAAGATATTTAAGAATAAGAATTCCTCTTTCTGTGTGGATTTTTATGGTGATTTGTATTGTACAATACAAAGCAATGGCAGGCTGAAGACAACATGGCTACCGAGTAAGGGTTGCTAAGGGGGGAACCCAGTCCAAGAGATGTAACCAAGCATTAGTAGGCAATCCTATGCAAATGAGGGTAAGGATAGTGCATCCCAAGTCTACATAGCAAATGAGCACAGTCAGTGGAGTGTAAGACTAGGATACGGGGAGTAACATAGTACGATATAGGTGACATCAGGAGGGGGTATGCATGAAAGAAGATAATCTCATTGGAGCAGAGTGTCATGTGTTAGCTGTCAGTTGCTCATCACTGGAAGAGGTGTGTCATCAGGTATCCTAGCTAAAGTCAAGAAATAGAAGGTGCACACTGTGGGTATAACCAAAGTTTCTTGAAAAATGCTTGCAACGTGTATGCGCGTGTGTGCGCGCCTGTAAACCTGAGTAAGACAATGTGCGTGCGTGGAAGCGTCAGTGCGTGCGTTTAAGCCAGAGTAAACATGTATAAGGCAGTTTAAAGTCTTGTAAGCGCCTCTGCCCTCGTGTGCGCATGTTTAGGCAGGAATTAGCTAGTGTAAGTCTGTCTAAGCCTGTGTGCTCGCGTGTTATCACATGTACGCGTGTCTGCGCTAGAGTGTGTGGCGCTGCCCCCATGAGGAAATGGAAAGGTTAAAGGAAGCACAACAAACAGTAGGAAGTTAACCAGGGAGAGTAGCAGGTGGAAATAATCAGAATCAGGCAATTACACAGGCAGTAAACCAGCCCAGCCCAGCACTTAAAACTCTGCAAACAACTTTTCACCATGTATTGCTCAGAGACACTGCCGCACTGCAGTAAGCTAAGAGAAGTGAATACTGAAAAGGCTTAATTGAGACAAACAAATGTTAGGGGCTGCCATTGCTGTCATAAACCGACATATGCAACATGCTGAGGGTGGTGACAATGGGAATGCTGCCAACCAACCCCCAGTGAGGAGATGGAGAAGAGTGTACAGGCCCAAGGTAACCTACCAGGGGCTACATGAGCTGGAGATAGTGGAGCGCTATAGAGTGGACAGAAACCTCATGCAGCAAATTGTTGAGCTGTGCAGGCCATACCTCACACACAGAACCAACAGAGGGGAACCCATTCCAGTGGAAACCAAGGTATGTGTTGGCCTACGAATACTAGCAACAGGTACCTTCCAGAGACCAACTGGTGATATGATGGGGATATCACAGGCATCAGCATCCAGGGTACTGCACCAGTTTCTGGATGCCATGTCAGCACATGTCGATGATCATGTATATTTCCTCAATTCCCATGAGGTATTGGCCAGCAATATGCGTCTCTTCCAGCAAATAGCAGAATACCCTGAGTTAGTGGGTGCAATAGACTGCACGCACATATGCATCAAAACACCAGCCGGTGAGCGGGGTAGGGTCTACTTCAACCACAAGGGCTTCCACTCCATCAACTGTCAGGTTGTGGGTGATGTCCAGGGCATAATACTAAATGTGTGTGCTGGCTGCCCTGGAAGCTACCATGATTCCCATATCTGGCATCTGACGCAGCTGTACCAGACATTTGCCAATGGGGACATCCCACATGGTCACCTAGTGGGGGATGCTGGCTATGCACTGGAGCCGTGGCTGATGACACCCATCAGAAATGCACACGCACCTGAACAGGAATGCCATAATGAGGCACACGCACAAACACAAAATGTAATTGAGTGTGTGTTTGGGCTGCTCAAGTCACAGTTCCGGTGCCTGGACACATCTGGTGGAGCCTTGCAGTACACTCCAACTACATGTACCCAAATTGTCATGGTATGTGCTATGCTACATAATATGATCCTGCGAAAACAGTTGCAGCAGGACCAGCATAGGCCTGGCCCAAACAGCCCCCCACCATTGCCAAGGTCATCACAGGCAGAGTGTGACTCGGAGGAGGAATAACCTGAACCTGCCCCAGTAGGCAGAAGGAGGTGTGCCCAGTATGCTTTGGCCTTGGCAAAGAGGCAACGCATAGCACATACACTGGCTCAGTAGGAATCCTGGAAATGATATCTCTCTCTGACCCGCACATATAGTAAGAGGGATGCCTAAGTTGACACTACCTGCTTCAAACATGTACAGGGAGTGTAGTATGTGCATCCGACATAGGCAGCCCTGCAGCACCACCTGAGGCATGATTGCCATGTGTCAAGCAATTAAAGATAGTGCTAAACAACATTTACCACCATGTAGTATATGCAAACAGAATACACACACCAACTAGTACAACTGTGGTCAGTGTTGAGTAATATTGGGCAATGTCCAGCAAAGTTGGTGAATATACAGCAATGTCGGACAAGCCTGGTCTAAGTAGGGCATAGCAGAATAAAAGCCAACATGCTCATATTTGCTTAACTGGCCATTAAGCAGTCTGGTCTGCTCAGTATGGAAATATAAAGCAGTGATGGGCCTCGAACCCAGGATACTGTGCACCATAGTTAAAGTACTGAACCACTAAACCATGACAGCATTGCACTGTTCAGCCAGTATGAAGAAATGTTGATAAGTCTATGCAAAGTATCTCATGGAAACCCTGCAGGCACAGCATAATCCCTGTTGAGTTATGACACAAAGGTGAGTCCTGCAGTAAGAACAGAACTTGACTTCCAACACACAGTATAAATGTTAATATCGGTCATGTTCACATACATCCACAAATGTAGTGGACTTCAGATTGCAACATACTGAAAGGTCACACAGGGCATGCTCACACACTTGGATAAATGAGACATATGTCAGGCAACAAAACATGGAAAGCCTGAACTGGGCATGCTCACACACTTAGGCTATGTCTGACTATAACAGTGGGCCACACATCTGGCAGTTGCATGTGTTAACCCAGGAACCTCTCACTATCCAGTAATCCACCCTGTGCACACAGTTTCACGACAACAGACACTTATATAATATAGTGGAATCCTGTCATGATCAAACATGTTCCACAGATACCTAAGTTGTTCATAGAAACTGGGAAAGCAAAGACGATAAAGACCTGCAAACACTATCAGCAGTAAATATTGTGCATCCCGAGCAGAAGCATAGGTTCAGAGGTCGATAGTAGGCTATCTGCCCTAGGGTATGTACAAGCCTAGCCAGAGTGTGTTTGGCCTTTGCAGCGCTGTCAGAGTACTACACTGTGCCAGTGAATAGTAGGTCACACAAGATAGCCCATGTACGTTTAGGCTACTGTGCCTCTGTTGAGCAGGGACACAGAAGAGATCCCAGGGGTGAATTTGCGATTTCCCATCCATGTGTCCAGATTTGGCTTGAAGAGGGTCAGCGAGGGGCTATGTCTAATATGAATTGGGATTCTATTCCAGAGTGAGCCTCTGGGAAATGAATCTGTCCCTCCAGCATGTCCTTTTTATTCCTGTGCTGAGGTTTAAGTCCCTGGAGCGTGTATCTCTAAGGGACTTGGATTTTTGAGGTGGAGCATGTCCATTAATTCGGGCTTTGACATGACCTTGTATGTCAGGCATAGATTGCCTCTGAGTAGGTGGTAAGCAACTGAGTAGAGCTGGAGTTTCCTTAGGTGAGCTGCATATGACATCTGTTTGTAGCCCATGACCCTCTTGGAGAGGTACTTTTGGGTCTCTCCAGGTGCTGCAGGTGTCAGGTAAGGTACATCCCAAAAGGGCCATTGTATTCAAGTATGGTGCTGATGACTGATGAGTAGAGGGGCACAATGACCTCACTTGATGTAGATGCGAACCCGTTCGTGATAAGGTGGCATATATAGAAGGTGTTTGTAACCACTTTGGCAATGTGATTATCAAAGGAGAGATTACTATCTACATTGGTTCACAAATCTCAAGTTACTACTTCTGTACTTAATGGATTACCACTTATGTCGTAATTTGTGTGCACCTTGTTTTTCACAAATGGGATGACTATACACTTTATAGCATGTAGCATAATCTTGTGGCGCTGGCAGCAAACATCCATCTCTGTGAGACCCTTCTGGAGGATGCTTGTGTTAGCTGGAGAGTCGATTATGGCCCCCAGTTTGCAGTAATCTGCGAACCTTGTCAGCCGTAATGCCCCCATGTTAGCCTGAACCTCAGAGAAGTATATACCGAACCAGAGAGGTCCCAGAACTGAGCCCTGTGGGATGCCACTTGTAACTGGTTTGTATTTGGACATGGCACCTGCGATTCTGACAATGTGGGTTCTATTCCTGAGCCAGTTTGCAACCCATCTTGTGATATAGGGGTTGATATTTAAGTTGTTAAGCTTATGTATGATATCCGAGTGGGGAATTGTGTTGAACGTTTTTGCGAGGTCCATGTTGGCTGTGTGGACTACCTTGCCCTCATCCATAGCTTTGGTAACTGTTTCAAAGAAATCAACTAGGTTTAAGAGGCAAGATCTGCCCTTAACAAAGTCAGATTGGGTAGGGTCCAGTGTCTGGCGGCTCCCAATGTCTTTGTTTATGAGTTCCATGATAATACACTCCATAGCTGTACAGACCAGACTAGTCAGGCTTATGGGGCGATAGTTCCCAGGGTCTGTTGTGGCACCACCTTTGTGGAGTGGAACCACTGTAGCTGTATGCCATTATCCGGGTACATATCCTGTAGTAAGGCTAAGTTTGAACAGTGACTTAATGTGAGGGTTCAGTTCTTCTTGGAGCTTGTCTAAGACACAGCCTGGGATACCGTCAGGTCCCATAGCTGCTGTGTTTTCTGCTTTGGTGAGGGCAGCTTTCACCTGTGCATCTGTGATGTCAGGGAGGTTACATTCAGTTGGGATAGGCATTTGTTCCTTTGTGGGTGAAGGGGGGGAGAGGTTTGTGCTGAATCTGTCTGCCAGGATGTTGGCTGTCTGTAGTTTTGGTATATTTTGTACTGTTATGCAACAATTCAGAGCATATCTGGGAGTTTCCAACCCATATTATGGACATAACTAAAGAAGGACTTGTGATTTTCTTTAGTGTCTAGGGCAATTTCCCTTTGTAAACTGGCCTTTGATGATTTTATGAGGTATTGAAGTTTCTTGCTAATACTGATCAGAGATGGCTTCCATTTTTGGGATTTTGCTCTGTCATGTAGTAGCTTCCTCCTTCTGTTGTATAGCTTATTTATGGCCGGGGTCCACCAAACAGGTCTCCTGTTTTTGGAGGAGTGAGGCTTCGTTTTATTTGGGATAGCACGATCCATGCATTCCTGCAGGTGCTCATACAAGGCATTTGTAAAGGATTCTGCAGATTGGCCTGTTATCCTCTGGCCTGTGGGCTTTGAAGGATTCTACCTCAGTCTTGAGAAGTGCAAAGTTGGCGTTTGAGAAATTCTATACAGTGATTTCTTTGGCTGGAGGTGGGGACGGGATATGGATGTCCATGGAAGTTTGTTAATGGTCTGATCTTACCAATGAGGGGTTTACCTCTGGTGTGGAACATAGAGTCCCCATGTTGGTGATGACCAGGTCCAATATGTTGTTCCCTCTTGTGGGAGTGGTGACCAGTTGTTCCATCGCATTACAGTTTATAACTTCAAGGAACCGTTGGGTGAGAGTGTTTGGGCATGAGTAGTTGTTGCAGTCAATGTTTGGGTAGTTGAACTCACCCAATAACATAGTTGTAGGAGAGACCTTGATATTCTCCAGTGTTCTCAGGAATGCCAAGTGGGGTTCCTGTAATAGAGAGGGTGTTCTGTAGCAGGCTACAAACTGAAATGCAGTTTGGCCCGCTGTTAGTTGCACATGGATGGTTTCTGATGCTTCGTGCAGTGCCACTAACCTGGAGGTGTAGGTATCTTTGATGAATATAGATACTACCCCTCCTTTTGTGCTTCAGTCCGAGTTTTGTGTGTGAAACGCATGGTATGAGTTATAACCTGGTAGTGCTTGGGGTGCTCTCAGGAGCCTTGAAGCAGGTTTCTGTTACTGCACAGACATCTATATTCTCCATACTGAGGAGAGCCTCAAGTGCGTGCATCTTGAGGTGTAGACGTCTGGCATTGAGTAGCATTACTTCTAGATTTTGTATCCTTGGGTTGTCAATGGAGGTGTGTATGTCCTTTGAGCCTCACCTAAAAAATGCACTATGGGGGTGGCAAGAGGCATGGCCAGTATACGAAAGCCTAAGGGTGACAGGTGCAAGCCGTCCCTAGCGAAGCAACGTGGCTTGTCAGGCATGTCATCCCAGGCTGACAGACACTGGATCCCCATTGAATGACACCAATACTTTAGACAATTGTTTAAACTGATCATTTTGTCTGTATACTCTGGCATCATTCTTGGTGAGGGCAAGATGCTACCCAAGGTCAGGGTCATACCAGCCTGGGCTGCATGATCAGAGAGCTGCTCTATGTCTCATGTCTTGTAGTCCAGGGAGGTACGTCTCATGTCATTCACACCTGCATGGACAATGACAGAGTCATACTTGTACCTGCTTTGGAGTGACCTGAGTGCTTGCATTATGTGGTGGATCCTGCCACCTGACAGGCAACTTACAATGACCTTCTCCTTGTTCAGTCAGTTGAGCGGGACGTCAGTGTGCCGGACAATAGAGTCCCCTATAACAACTGTATTTGGTGTGTTGTTTGGCCTTAAGGGCTGTGACTGTGAGGCACATTGATTTTGTGAGATATGTGATTCATGGGTATTGTTGAGGGGTGGCTGTTGCTTGGGTATCTGTGGCCAGTACAGTTGCTGCAGGTGTTGGATAAGGTACACCCTAAAGGTGGCATTGTAACCAAGCACGGTTATTCTTTGTATAGGGGCACAATGACATCACTCGATCTAGATGTGAAACCATATGGGATAAGGTTGCTTATATAGAAGGTCTGTCCAACCACTGTGGCAACGTGAATGTCAAAGGTTACAGTACGAACAAGTCATGTCCCCAATCACCTAACAACACCTACCATATGTAATGAAGTACTACCTATGTGTTAATGTGTGGACATGTTGTTATTCCCAAAGGGGATGACTATGCAACTAATGGCATTTAGCTGTAGACCATGGCTCAGGCACCAGTCATCCATCTCTGACAGACCCTGTTGGAGTATGCATGTGGCAGCTGGAGAGGTGATCATGGCACCCAGTTTGCAATCAAGCGTGAACAAGGTCAGCCATATTCCCGCTGTGGTAGCCTGTACGTCAGAGAAATATATACTGAACAAGAGAGGTCCCAGGACTGAGCCGTGTGGGATGCCATGTGTAACTGGTGTATAGTCAGACATGGCACCTGCAATTCTGACCATGTGGGTGCTATCCCTGATCCAGGTAGCAATCCATCATGTGAGATATGTGTCCATATTGATGCTGGTGAGCCAATACATAATGGCCCAGTGGGTTATTTTGTGGAAGGGTTTAGCAAGCTTCAGGTAGGCTGCGTGTACAACTGTCCCTATGCTGATGGACCTGTTAACTGTCAAAAGAATACAAACATGTTCAAGAGGCAAGATCTGCCCACAACAACGCTGAAATGTGTAGGACACAGTGTCTGTAGTTTCCTGATGTCTATGTGTAAGAGTCCCATGACAATACACTCCATAGCTTTGCATAACAGGATAGTTAAGCTTATAAGGCAATATTGTCTGTTTTCCATTCTGGCACCAACTATGTGGAGTGGGAACACTGTCGCTGTATGCCATTCCGTGGGTACATATCCTGTAGTATCTCCAATATTGCACAGTGATGTAATGTGCGGGTTATCTCTGTCATGAAGCTTGTGTAAGATGCAGGCCAGGACACCAACTGGTCACATTGATGCTGTAATGTATGCTTTGGGGAGGGCAGCACTCACCTGTTACTGTGTGGTGTCAGGGAGGTTACACTCTGTTGGGATGGGTAGTTGCTCCCTAGGGGGGGATGGGGGGAGACATCTGCACTGAACCTGTTTGCCAGGATGTTGGCTATGCCAGTGGGTTCAGGGTAAGTGTAGTCAGTATGCAGTAACTCACAGCATATCAGTGAGTGTCCACCCAGGTTCCTGACATAACAGACAAAGGCCTTGTGATAGTCCTACTTGTCTGGTGCAATTATTCATGAGAAGAAGACCTTAGATAAGTACATGTGTGATCATAGCTGTCTGCTAGTACAGATCACAGATGCTTTCCCCATCTGGGATTGTGCTCTATCATGTAGTAGCTTCCTCCTGACATTATACAGCTCATTAATGGCTGGTGTCTATCAGACAGGTCCCCTGCCATTGGAGGAGTGAGTCTTGTTATTATCTGGGGTAGCACAATCCATGCAGTCCACTAGGAGTCCATAGAATGTGTATGTAAAGGATTCAGCAGTCGGAGCTGTATTTCACACTGTCTCAAGGTCTCTGAAGGATACCACCTTGCTGTGGTGAAGTGAGACTCTGGCTCATCAGAAGTTCACCAAGATTACCCAGGATGGGTGTGTGGAGTGTATATGTATGTCCACTGAGATAGCTGTATGTTCCGACCTTACCAATGAGGGGTATATTGCTGGTGTGTAACATAGAGTCCCCATGTCGGTGATGATCATGTCCAATATGTATTCCCCCTTGTGGCTGTGGTGACTGGTTGTGCCATAGCATATGAATGTACAAATTGTAGCGACTGTAGGGTGAGGTTGTTGTGGCTTGAGTAGTATCTGATGTCACCCAATATAATGGTGTTCATGGAGACCATCATATCCCCCACTGTTCCCAGGAAAGCCGTGTGTGGTTCCTGAGTATGGGAGGGTGGTCTGTAGTAGGCAACAAACTGAAAGGCAGTTTTGAACAATGGTAGCTGTATATGTATGGTCTGTGATGCTTAGTGCAGTGCCACTAACCCGGAGGTGTGTGTATCTGTGATGTATATGGATACACCCCCTAGTTGTGTTGTCCGTTCTAAGTCCTGTGGTCAGAAAGCATGGTATGAAACATAACCTGGTAGTGCTGGTGTGCATATGTGACCCTGAACTAGGCATCTGTTAGTGCACATATATTGCTATCCCCCATACTGAGGGGAGTCCTGAGTGGCCACAATATGAGGGTAACACATCTGGTGTTGAGCAACATTACCCTTAGTGTTATTTAACCTGTAATGTCTATGTAGGTGGGCTTGTCTTTTGAGCCCTGCTCAACAAATGCACTATGGTGGTAGCAAGAGCCTTAGCCAGCATTCAAAGATCCAAGGGTGACAGGTGCAAGCTGTCCATAGTGAAGCTACATGGCATGTCGAGCATGTCACCACAGGCTGACAGACACTGTATCCCCTATGAATGACACCAATCTGTTAGCCAAGTGTTAAACGTGATATGTTTGTCTGTATACTGTGACATCATACTTGGTGGGTGTAAGATGCTAGACAAGGTCAAGGTCATACTAGCCTGGGCTACATCATGACACTGTACCATGTCATGTGGTCCAGGGAGTCACATCTGAGGTTTTATGCACCAGCATGGACAATGATGGTGCCAGTCCTGTACTTGCTTTGTAGTGACCTGACAGCATGTGTTATGTGGCAGATCCTGACACACGACAGACAGCACAAAGGGACTATTCCCTTGTATGGGCTGGTGAGTGGTATGTCAGTGTGTCTGACAATAAGTGTCACCTATCACAACTGTATTATGTGTGTTGTGTAGCCCGAAGGCAAGTGACTGTGTGGCACCCTGACATTGTGAACTATGTGAGCTGTGTGAATTGTAGTGGGGTAGCAATTGTATGTGTGCCTGATGTGGAGGTCTCTGCTGCTTAGGCAGAGTTCATTTACAGCATCCGAGTATGTGTATGTGTGATAATGTGGTTTGAGTGCTGTCGCCAGAGGATATGTGAGACTGATATGTGGTGTGTGTGGTTATCTTCACCACCTGATAGACTATGCCAGTCATGGGTTGAGAGAGTTCAGCACCCTGTATGTCTCTATAGGTGCATCTCACACATATATCTGGGTTTGTTGTGAGGAGGAGAGTCTTGTCTGTGTACATGAGGCAGACGTGACATTGTGTCTACATCACAATATTCACCAGCTGGACTGGAGAGTGCACACAAAGCCGACCCCTGGACATGCTGGGATATCATCATGACATACTCTGTAGCCAGATGACAAAGCATCAGTAGGGTGTTCAGTGTGTAAAGGAATATATCAGGGATTAGTGCTCAGGTTTGTTGGTGTTCTGTAAAGAGTAGCTGAGAAGGAGTCCAGACTGAATCATGACACCTCCGACAGCTATGTCATATATAGCAATTTGCACACATATATGTCATGAGTCAGGGCCAACTGTACCTGACTGACAATGCCGTCATCCTGACAGACAGGCCCAGATATACATACCCACCTCCCACCGACGATAGTCCATATCATCATACCAGGAGATATCACATGTAGAATGGATGAACAGCTACCCCCAATGCTAAAAGCATGGCATCAAGTGGACTACATTGATTACCAATATGTGTCATGCATAAACTACAGAACAAACAGATCCTGCACCTGAACAGTCAGCTGAACCTCCCCCTACACAGGATGTGGAACCGTTGAATGTGTTACAGCAACATATGGCACTCCACACAAGTGTTGGTGCACAACACACCATGGGATGTACAGTCCAGTATGCCTATGAAGTATGATCTGCAAGCCATGGAGTCCATCATGGTTGAAGTCATAAACCAAGCTATTGGAAGCTGACATACACACAACCCTACTAACCGTGGTATGTTCATGTGCGGATCATGGTTCTCAAACATGCTAGACTGTTTGCAAGGCAGCCACACGGGACATACATCACTGAACACAGCTACACATGTCTCACATACACTTTGAATAGCCCTTTATCAACATCCCAGACACATGTAGTAGCCACAAAACCAACAAGCTGTGCATAAATATATGTTGACATATGAAGGAATGTCGATGTGTCCACAGATAGATCACACAAGGTAAGGATTATGAGTTCCTGTTCCAGCTGTTGACACCTGACGACCCACATGGACCATTCCTGGAATGGCATAAAACAAAGTGTACACACATTACCATGTCCAGTCTGATGATGTCAGCACCCTAGAAATACAGACGGAGAAGGGAAACCACCCAGTAAAGCAAATAACGCCCCGTGCTAATGCGTCTCTCTCTAGTATCATAACCTAGTTAGGTAGGAGTTTGAATCCTGCAAAAGCTGTGTGTGTGTGTGTGTGTGTGTGTGTGTGTGTGTGTGTGTGTGTGTGTGTGTGTGTTTGTGTGTGGGGGGTGTGTGTATGTGTGTGCAATTCTCTATGAAAGGAGTGGCCTTTTTGAAGACTGGGAAAACACACTACAGATGTACATTCCTCTTTGGAAAGAGTGTCAGCACCCTAGAAATACAGACGGAGAAGGGAAATCACCCAGTAAAGCAAATAACGTGCCGTGCTAATGCATCTCTCTCTAGTATTATAACCTAGTTAGGTAGGAGTTTGAATCCTGCAAGTGCTGATTGTGTGTGAGTGTCACTCTTGGTCAATGCAGTGTGGGTCTTGCTTTTACTATGTTATGGCATATTATGATTACAACAGTAAGTGCATTGCACACATCAGGTATATGCGTTGCATATATATATGTGTACATGTTCCCTTAATCAGTACATAGGTGTGAAGCCTGCATACTACATGACTACATTTGTTGCCATTGACAGGTTGTGCCACAGCTTCTCAGAGGGAATGGATTGTAGGCCACTGCATACATTACCAGATGTGGATGGACACATCCCTAGTGTGTTTGCATGTACCGAAGGGGGCTATATGCCAAACAGGTGTGGACACAGGAATGGGTGGTAGTAATTACCGCTGGTTATTGTTATAGTGTAGCACCAGAAGGATACAACTGTTACTGAGTTCCCTATGACTGTGTGTCATTTGTCAGGACAACATCCAATTATTACTTATAGTCATGCTGTTGAGGTTATGTATACTACCAGTCCGCAAATCATTGACAGATACTAAAAGTATCACCCACAGCATGGTGTCTACCCATGTCATACACACATGTCTACCCATGTTAGTACATAACTGTAGTAGAATGCATACTGGCCATTGAAAGATACTGTGACATGTTCACTATGTGTACAACAGGGTATGCCACATGTCCCATGTGTCTACTATGCACGTACATACAGACAGTGCGCACCCACCATGTTTACAGATGTACACTTGCTAATCTGTACTGCACACATCACACACATACTGTCCACTCACTAACACATGCTGGCAACACATTACACGTCAGCCAAGTGGCACATGGGTGGACAATACATAGTCAGACCTAAAAGTGATGTAAACAATGCTACATTGACAATCAGAACTTTGATGAATAATGTCTGCTGAGATATACCTACAAGGATGTCATTACACTTTCCTGTTGACAACTTGCTAATATTGCTACACTGCTATAGTGTCACCCTGTGCATCAGCACCATTTTAGCCTGTTCCTCCATCAATGTTACAGATGACAGGAGGCAACACAGGTATCATCATATGCACAGGGCGTTTTGTTGTTTGCCAGAGCCTGACATTGACCCATCCAATCGATGTGTGTGTGTGTGTGTGTGTGTGTGTGTGTGTGTGTGTGTGTGTGTATGTGTGAGGGACAACAGTACAGCATGGGCCAATGTTGATGTAATGTGTGTGTGTATGTGTGAGCCCTAGTTGTTTGGTTAATGTGTGTGTGTCTGCATGCACACAGCTCCACCATGTGGCTGCCATATACAGTAGTTTGTGGGACAGCCACAGACTGTACCTGCTAAGCCATACAGATCACTGTCTCTGGCCACAGACACAGTACCTGTGCCTGGCAGGGGTGCTATGGACAGTATCGGGTAAAAACCCTGACTGGGTACTGTCCTCAGAGGCAGAGGTGGGACGACTGGACCCATGTCCCTGCTGGGAATGGCCAGAGCCACGTGCACGTGGTCTACTGGGATGGTCAATGGACACACCAGCCCCAGCATTGCTGGGGCTGGTACTGCCACTACGGGAGCGGCTATGACCCAGGGGCCGTCCGCGACCACTGCCAGCTGTTGCTGGCATGCATCCGCGTCAACGTTGCAACCGTCCTGCACGGTCCTGGCTCATGGATGACATATTGTGGAGGGCATCTATTGTCTCCCCCAACGTCTACCAATGACCTCGGTGTAAGTCCGAATGACACCGGCAAGGTCACGGATGCTGTCATTGATAGCGGTGTAATGTGCCCTCTGCACCCTAAGTCCCTGCCTGGTGTGGTGTACCATTCCATACATGCCTGAGCCTGCATTACAGCCCAGAACATACTGGATGTCATGAGACCAGTGAGGGCACGCCTGCCAGGGGCAATACGACCAGCGGTGCTCCACCGAGAACCCCTGGACCTCTGCCTATGTGGTACCATTCCAGGAATATAGCTATGGCTGCTGTGAGGGGATGCAAGTGCCATGGGTACCACACTCTCCTGGTCAGTGCCAACTGTATGCTGTCCCTCGCCTATGGCCATTGGTGGTGAGGGATGTATTGGCAGTATGAGTGTGCGCATAGATGGGGTTGAACGCTGTGTACTGTTGATTGGTGGACCAACGACAGACCCTGGCAAACCTCCCTGTGTTGTCTCATCATCAGCAATATTCGTGGCAGTGGCTTCAGGTTCCCTGCTGCATTCGGCCAGCCCTAACTCAGCACCTGTGAGCAGAAGACAGGAAACACACTTTACGGTCTACACATGAACACATGCACACATGCACACATGAACACATGCACACATGAACACATGCACACATGCACACATGCACACATGCACAGTAATACACTCCTCACTACAGCACATACACACACACCAGCAATCCAACACATACTCTATAGTGGGTGAAGGTGGGTGTCAGTATCACAAGGTAAACAGTCACCACACACATGTCAGCATGCAGAATATGTGTTGCACAAGACCATACAGTGCTAGTGTAGATGCCCCAATGTAATGGCAGTATACATGGCTTTGTTGCAACTGTGTCATTGTTCAGTGATTGGCTACACCCTGGAACACAATTTGTACATGGACACAACCCAATGTGTGTCAAGTGACCTATACACCCACTAGCATTCGAGGACATATATGTGACACTTTGTTTGCATGGCAACTGCTGTGCATATTGTGTATACTGGCATATGTAAGCACACACACAACATGCTATGCATATTGTGTATAGGTGCATATGTTTGCACACGCACAACATTGAGGTGCAAAGCAATGACTGCTATGAGTATAGCATGTTATCATGTACTGCATATGATAAACGTGTTCTGTTGTGTACAGCTGTAGCAACTATGCATATCTAAGGTACAGTAAAGTGCTGCCACACTTGTGTCTGCTGCACTGTGCAGTGTATGTGCTTGAGGCAGCTACTGACTTTAATGTGATGATTAATGTCTCACAGCAAACATGGACAGCATGCATTATGCGTAGGTGTGTTATGTGTACATGGCCTACACCTCACCTGTGACATGCACATTTCATTACCATTATGAAAGTGTTACCACACTCACCAGCATGTACCGTCTGCCCTGCTGTCACACCAGAGGGACCTACAAGAATATGACACAGTTTATCAGTGGCCACAACTGTGGAATTGCTGCCATGAGTGAGTGCGCTAATCTACAGTGGAACAACAGTCAACAGTCACAGGTGTAGAGATACTATTCCAAATATCAGTATTGCACACGAGAGGCAGCACAACTGCTAAACACACAGTACACATCTCACATAAGCATATTCTAACAATACAGGTAACAGTAGTCTACAGCTAGGGCATATTACCTGCATGCTCCGTATCATCCTGTTGGGTAGCTCCGGCCTCCATGATGACACATGCATGATGTTGCTACTGCTGTAGGCCAGGAGCCACCACGCTTAGGAGCATCTCCTCCACTCTGGTGAGGGGGGGATGTATGGGCGCACCACCACCTGTGGCAAGCTGTTGCCTATGGATATCAGATGCATGCTGCCGGACATGTCTGATTAAATCACTGCAGTGATGGCGTACCTGCTCATATGTCTGGTTATGCATGCCTATGTCATTTACCCGGCGAACAAGATCTTGCCACAGTGCAGTGCGCTCATGCTGGTGCTGGCTGGCCCTGGAAAACAGCCGTGCATAGTTTTGATACAGGCTGGCCTGTATGACCTCCTCCTCTACAGCTGTATACACATGATTGCGGCGATGAGCCATAACCCTGGAAGACAATTAAACAATATGTGTGAGCAAGTCATGTGGCACACTTAACATTCTGAAGTACAGATATCACTTAACTGCCAGATATAGCATCTGTCTGTCTATCAGAGGATACACACCTTCAATACCACTTATCAGTGCTCAGCCCACAACTGCCTGACAGTGGCTGCCGCACTCCATACAACAAACCAGTATACACAAGTACTTGACACACTGTATTGGATACAATGCACAACCTCACACTGGGGGTATATATCAAGCTAATGCATGATGAATATTGTCATCCAATGCAACGAATGTAATGTACAGTTACAGTATTAACAGTAAACCACCCTAGTCTTTGATGCCATACCCCTACCTTACATATGTGCACGGTTGTTAATAGCTGGCATACTGCTGTAACAGAGTATACATGCTGCTAGGTACACACACATACCCTGTGACACACATGTGATTGCGGCCATGGTACAGGCATCATTACACACACATTAGTCGAACATACAACACACAAATGTATGCCAACACAGATGAGCATTACCTGTGTACCTTATAGTACTGTGTGCCCCTACTTACAGATACCTATGCCTGAGGAATGTAATCTGTGCAGACTACAGGAAACACACAAGACAGTGATACCAGGGAATGTATATGAATATATATATATATATATATATATATATATATATATATATATATATACATATCTATATATGTATCTCTCTCTCTCTTTATATATATATATATATATATATATATATATATATATATATATATATATATATATATATACACACACATACTTGTAAACATCCATTACTGTACATATACATGCACATATAGGCACATATACTGGCCACCTTTCATGTTGGGAATATGAATCATTAAACAGTTGTGAGATGATACAATTTTGTAAAAATATTACACAGTGTTGTGTAGAATGCATTTTGCTGTCCTCAGGCCATATAGCTGTAGCAGGCCTCACTGTCTCAGTCCCACAGCATTTAACCACCACATGACATATACCTGCACTGCTTGCTGTTTTCAATGCCACACACTACAACCTACATAGATATGTGGACATAACAACTTTCAACTACATATATATGTCTAGCCTTCACTAGCAGTTGCAGTATGTACCTTGCCCCACGCACATCTGCATTTACGTATAGATATGGACTGCACACACATATGGAGGGTTCACAGTATGTACAGTACCCTTCATACACATCATTCACATCCCACCAAATACATATCTGTTACATACCTTACCTTTGTATTTCTTACCTCTGTCTGTTGTACCTGTTGCATTTATTTATTTATTTATTTTTTTTTTTTTTGGTGTCTACAAACACCTCTGTTTGTTTGTTTTTTTTGTCTGTCTGTCTGTCTCTCTCGCTTGCTTGCTTGCTTGCTTGCTCTCTCTCTCTCCATATGCTGCAATGATATAATTGCATGTGTGGACAGCAAGCACAGTCTGCTTTTGTAGGTATCTGCACATGTGCATGTGATGGCCTCTGCACCAATTGGTGCCCACCATCTAGTAATTGCATGCAGCCTGCTGTGTGCTAATTGGAGTTCTCACTGTGATTTTAGGACACTGCTATAAATGATAGGTTAGGTAGGCGTAGGCCTTTCAGTTTTGCAAGGTGGGGACCATGCTTGTTTGCTGTGGACACTGTTGTGTGAGTCAGAAGGTTGGTATATGTCTCATATCTAAAGCTGGGTTGTAAACAGTGAAATGCATGTTGTACTGAAACCTGACTGTTGCTTCTTCCAGTACACTCTTCTCACTGTGTCAGTTTACTCACACTTCCTAATGCTAACACTGGATACATGGGAGTATGTACTTTGTTTTGGAATTAGGAAATTAACTAACATACAACAGTGGTTATTCCAATGTATTGCTCTGGCTTTGCTATATTCCCTTCACATTCACTCCTTGTAATGCATGTTATATTTCTGTCTGTCTTCAAATGTATTGCTCTGGCTTTCGTAGTTTCCCTTTACATTCACTCCTTGTAATGCATGTTACATATCTTTCTTGAAATGTATTGCTCTGGCTTTCGTATTTCCCCTTTACATTCACTCCTTTTAATGCATGTTATAGTTCTGTCTTGAAATGTATTGCTCTGGCTTTCATATTTTCCCTTTACATTCACTCCTTTTAATGCATGTTATATTTCTTGCAGCACCAAGTTATTGTATATCTGATGTGGCTTAGTGGCATGTCATGCAGACTTGTGAGTCCAAGGTGTGGGGTTTGAGACTGACAAGGATATTTTATTTTGCTGCTGAGCAGTACAAGGGCCTTGTCATACAGAGTGACTAAGGCACTTTTAAGCAGTTGTAAGCAGATTTGCGTGAGTTTGCGCGGCGCTTAGCTACGCTTATCTATGCTTAGCTAAGCACACACAAGCACACACACGCTTACAACTGCTTAAAAGTGCTTACTCCCGCTAACACCCACGCTATTTTCTTTTAAAGAAAAGAAAATAGGGAAATAGGAAAGTGGTGTAAAAGGGGGCACAAAGAGGGTAGGACAGTAGGAAAACAAGCTTGGGATGTGCAGGAAGGATGTAGGGAAGGCCCATAGCTGCCCAGTTCTTTACCAGCAACAGCTGTGCATATGTTAGAAATTTAGAGTGAGATTTGAAACCTTCCACCCCTGAGAGAGGAGTGAGGACAACAAAGTATGTTGTAGCGCCAATTGTAATCATCAGTTTACATGTCCAGCAGACATGTGTGTGAAATGGGCAACTATGTATGGGGCATAATTTTTTGTGGGAACAGAGTGCCCTTTTTTTTTTTTTCAGGTGAGAGTGTAATGTGAGGTACAGGAAGAAGGTATATTTGGGGAGGTAGGTTGGGGAGGTTAACAGACAAGACAAACAAGATGCATACAGGGGCGGAGTATGACACATGTGGGGGGTAAACACAATTGACGGGGACGGATGTTTGAATATCGCAAGCCCATGAGCCCAGAGATGGCAACAGTGGAACTGAGATCCCCACCCATGAGCAGTTACCACTGTGCCTTCACAGCCCAGGCCGGGGCTGTGCTGGGGGCTGGATAGGATGGGCAGGCACACCCGTGAGTTGCGCCACTCTCGCCTTGAGCTGGCATAGGGGATCAGTCACAGAACACCTGATCTCACTACGCACCACAGACCGGACCCTTTGGAGGGTGAGTGGAGGCTCTCCTCCAGCCACGCTTGCAGAGGGGCGGTGATCCCCATCCCCTGCAGTGCTTCCACCTGAAGGTGGCACAGGGCCACCGGAGGAGGAGGTCCTGGCCTGGGCACTGGTGCCAGGTGCACTCGCCAGCTGAGTTGGGAGAGGTGGGTCCCCTGGCACCCGCCTTCCCAGTTGTCCTATGTTTAGCAGTATTTAATGGCATTTTGGGTTAGTACCAAACAACACCATTCCAAATTAGTTGTAACAGCATGCATTAGTATTCCCATTCACCAAACAAACATGGATTCCAAAAGTTGAACAGCAAGCATAACACATGCATATTTAGGACAACAGTGGACATTCCAACAGCATGCAGGGTTGATTGGTGGCAACAGGCCATCAGGTTTGGATATGTGAACAGGGCACATGCATCAACGTACATGCAGATATGTATAAACCAACAGGACAAATGTCCATAGGAATTAATTGTGAATACACATACCCAGTTTGGTGTGGAATAGCATTATTTGTGAACATAAGGTAGGGTGATAAAATATTACATTAACAACTTAAAATACCTATATTATACTATACATTCCTACTAGATGCAGATATATATCCCCTACATGTATTAGTACAGTTTCCTGTATGTAACCTTACAAATGGTGGTGATGGAGATGTTACTGCTACATTAATATACATTCCATTTGTATTCATCCTGCTACATTTGAACAGTTACGTACAGTTCTAGCAGCACACTGACATTTGTGGGATCACAAGCACAAGCTGCTCATGTACCGGATTAACAGGTAAATTCTATACATGACACAGTTGAGGACTATAAATATTCTTCTGACATACTGGCATTCCCATCAGCCAGTTTATATGGGCCTAGACAACTGTGGATGTTCAGCATTTCATACAACCATACTATCTCCATAATGCAAGGGCACAACAACATATCCAAAATGTGGGATGGACACAGTCCAGGTATTGTACTTTATTAAAACATTTCACTCTTTGGTTGTGGCTGTCTCATTCATTTCATTATGTTGTGCATGCAGTATACCTTTATTACAGACTTCAAGGTCTTTCTCACACTCTCTCACTTATTTTATATTTACATTTCAGGATGGTAATTAATTCTAGGCTTTATTAACATTTATTACTGGGTTACAACAATCCTTTCCAGCTGACTCACTTATTTCATATGACAGTATATACAAGGATGTATTCAATACTTGTCTGTCCTTTATTGATAGATTAGAACACTCATTTTCAGGCTGAAGCAGTTATCTGATATTACAATACAGGTGGGAACTCTATTTGAGACATGTTTACTCTTTATTAATGGATTACAATACTCCTTTTCAGGCTGCATCACTTATCTGATCTTAGAATACTAGCAGAAGCTTTATTCTAGGCTTATTTGACCTTTATTACTGGGTTACAACACTGAACTCATTTACAGGCTGTCTCACTTATATTCTATAATAATACCAGCTGAATAATTACTAACCTGCCTGGTGGTGCAGCCTTACCAGCCTATCAGCATAGGCTTGCCGATTCGCAGAATGAACACCTGCAGCTGTAATATAAATGAAGGGATATTGGAACATACCTATCCATACTATAGGCTAGGATAGCATTTCTTACATACTTAATTACATGTATACTTACTCAGTAGTGGGGCATTGGGAATTTGATGGGCCTCCTGGATCCATTGGTTCAGTTGGTCCTCCTTTCGTCGCTTCAGGTCCGCATGGTGGTGACAGACCTGTTCACCAGTCCTCAGAATGCCTGTGGCACTGGTGAGATCATGTGCCAACTGGTTCCACACCTCTGCCTTATACGCACCCCATTGAACCTGGCCCTGCATGAGTCAGCCTTCATGATGATGGACTAGGAGCCAAACCATATATTTGGACTCCTCAATGCCCCACCTTTGTGATCTAAAGTGATTTCCCTCTCTGACACCTGCCATCCTGACTGCAAATGGGTACCACAATCAGTTATGGTGTGTATTCCCACCTATGGAGCTTATATATGCCGGTTTTCCCGCACTTATTTGTGATTGGCCATTTTGGAAATTTCTCAGATAAGAGCAAACCTGCTTTGTCATGGTTATATTTTCATTCGTTCCTATATGTATGGTAATACTGGATTTCTAGGTACAAGTGTCATGGCTTAGTGGTTCAGTGCTTTGACTATGGTGCACAGTATCCCGGGTTCGACCCTTGTCATTGCTCTTTTATTTTACTACTGTCTAGACAGGCTAGGAGGTGTGTCTGTGTAAAAGCGACTTTGCTACACGTTGCCCAACGTTGCCCGACGGTAAGCTGGTTGGTGCACTGCGCAGCTCTGCGCAAATGGCTTACGCTGGGTAAAGCGTTATTTAGTTATGTGCAGTCATATTAAGCTGTGTTCAGCGCTATTTGGCTATGGGCACTCATTTTAAGCTGGGTAAAGTGCTGCTTGGCTACGGGCACTCATATTAAGCTTGTTAAAGCACTGCTAAGCTATGGGCAATTATGATACTTTTTATATATACATAATATAGGTTTTGTTCAGAAATACATGGGCCATTTCATTACATTTTACTTACATTAAATTTATATATATCGGGGAATTGTTTTATACTTATTTAAAGAAAATTGGAGGGGGATGTTGTGGGGCTCGAACCGTGACTACCTATTCTTTGGGCGACGTCTCTACCGCTACGCTATTGCTACTTTGCTTAATTTGCATATGTAGATCTTATATGCTTTTCAATGTCATATCTGCTAACTGTGGTTGAGCGAGGGGCATACCCGCGCAAACGAGCGCAAATGCGGGCAAACATATTGGAAATTATTA
Source organism: Protopterus annectens (assembly GCF_019279795.1). Taxonomy (NCBI): domain Eukaryota; kingdom Metazoa; phylum Chordata; order Ceratodontiformes; family Protopteridae; genus Protopterus; species Protopterus annectens. The sequence continues at coordinate 1,713,189,875 of NC_056726.1, read as the reverse complement.
AAAAAAATTGGAACGGTTATTTTTACTTTTTAAACACTTTCACTAGGGTTTAGTCTGTGGGGATGTGTGGTGTTGTGTTTCTTGACATTTTGGCGGACTCGCTCGTGGGTGTTTGCTATCAGGACTCTAACTTTTCTGGGGGCGTGTCCCTTTGCAGTACTCGGCAATCGGACACACCCCCTACTTTCGTACACGGACCATGTTAGACTAGAGTATGAGACAGCATGCCCTCATGAATATGCATGGCATGCTGACGTCATACCGTTCAACTGCAGCTTCTGTGTAAGACTTATTTAGTCTTACATGGAGGATTGCTGAATCCGGGGGAATGACTAAAACATATTATCTGCACTAAGCTAGAATTACATCTCTCTCTCTCTGTGAATGTATGCTTATATGTATAAATATACATGTATTTTTATATATATATATATATATATATATATATATATATATATATACACACACACACACACACACATATATATGGATAAATATATAGATATAGATAGATGTAGATATACACACATTTTTATGGGCGTACAGCATACATACATAACACACAGAGCACATGCTAAAAGCAACCTCTTTCGTTTAGGTGCAACTTATCTGAAGCTATTAAAAAACACTTTGACTTAATAATATGTTTATAGTTTTATAGCTCATAGATATATACTAGGTTAACAACCACCAGAGCCTTTATAAGCCTAGCCATTTAACCCAATCCATTTGTGTCCCTTTATATCATGGGCATTTATTAGGAGGGGCGTGTTAGTAAGTTTGTAGAGGTTACATAAGGGGGTATGTTCATTTGGGCATTACTGCCTGCCTTTGTCTATCAGGGATATGGGGTTCATACCTGGAGTAAGCTTCCAATTTCCCATCCATTGATCAAGGTTATGCTTAAATAGCATTAGGGATGGATTCTGCTTCACATGGATGGGGATCCTGTTCCAGAGCATAGGGATCCTCTGAAACACCTATCTGTCTGTCTAGCATGTCTTATTTATGTCACAAGCAATATTTAAATCCTTGGGTCTAGTGGTTCTAATGCTGTTCATTTTGAGGATGTGCAAAACATCCATCAGAGCTGGATCTGGGGATACCTTGTATCCAGGCATAGATTGCCTTTCAGTAACCTGTAGGAGAGTATAGAGATAGGGGATAGGGCATTAAGGTGATCTATATAGAACAATGTGTTTACACCCTGGATTCTCCTTGTAAGGAACCTTTGTGGGCATTCCAACTGTTGTATACATCTGGTCAGGTACATGCTGAAGGGGACATTAAGCTCAATGGTGGATCTGCTAAGGGCCAAATAAAGTGACACTATGACTTCCTTGGATCAGGATGCTATGCCGTTACTTATAAATGGGTGACAATAAAATGATTTTCTTATTACCTTGGCCATATGTTTGTCAAAGGCCAGATTACTGTCTACATATGTACCCAGATCTCTGATTACTGGGTCAAATCTAAGGGGTGTCTTATCAATGAAGTAATTAGCCTTGGTGGCAGTTTTTCCTAAAGGCACTATAATGCATTTCTTGGCATTGAGTTTTAATCCATGAATTTGGCACCAGGTATATGTCTGTGTTATACCCTCTTGTACAATGTTTGTGTCATGGGGGAATCTATCATAGCTCTTAATTTGCAGTTATCTGTGAACTTGGTCATCCAAAGGCCCTTGATGTTAGCCTTTACCTTTGAGAAGTAGATGCTAAATACGAGCAGTCCTAACATGCAGCCCTGAGGTAACCGCAGGTGATAAGTCTCTTAGTGGAGGTGGTCTCGCCAATCTTGACTTCTTGGGTCCAGTGAGTTGTATAAGGGCTTTATTCCCAGTTCAGTGAGTTTGTCAGCCATGCCCAACTGGGGTATTGTATCAAACATCAGGTCCAGGTAGGCTGTATGCACAGTTTTCCCTCATCCATTGCCTTAGTAACCTTCTCAAAGAAGTCCATTATGTTTAGCAGCCATTACCCTACCTTGTCAAACTGGGTTGATTCCAGCGTCTAAAGGTTGCCTTTGTCTTTGCTGACCATTTCCATGATAATTTTTTCCATGGCTTTGCACATTAGACAAGTCAAATTAATAGGTCTGTAGTTTCCAGGGTCAGTTGTTGGTCCTCCCTTATGAAGTGAGATAATCATTGCAGTCCTCCATTTTCATGATACAAAGCCTGTTTTGAGGCTGTAGTTGAAAAGTGACATAGGTGGTCCTGATAGGTCATGTTTCAAGCTATTTAGGAGGCATCCCGGGATTTTGTCGGGGCCACTGAGGCAGTGTTTTTAGCCTTAGCGAGTGCCGCAAGGTCCTGCTTCATGTTAATAATTGGGGGTGCTATGCTAACTGGTATTTCATACAGGGATGCAGAAGGATAGTGGGGGCTGAAGTCTGAGATGAATTTGTCACCCTGCTCAATGAACATGTCACTATTGACTACTAGTTCGGCACACTGATGCATGCTGCCTTTGAGTTTTTAGACATAGCTTAGAAAGGCCTTGTGGTTGTCTTTAGCCTGTGAGGCTATCTTGAACTTGTAATTGGGCTTGTTGGACTTAATTAGCCCTCTTTGTTCCCTGTTTAGTTACATTAGAGTTTTCCTATCATTATGGCAGTTGGTCTTCCTAATTTTAGCCATGACTTGTTTTCCTTTTGTTAAATCCCTATTAAGTTAAGGTTCTACTAGTGTGGTTTGTTTTAGAGTTTGTTTTGTTCTTACTTCTAGTAGGTACAACAGCCTCTATGTAGCCATTTACATGGTTGTACAGAGTCACTGTAAAAGATTTCCGCATAGGTTGCTGTGAAATTGTGGTCAGGAGGGAGACTGAATTTTGATAAACTATAGCTTAATAAGAACTAGTTTGCTTTGGAATAGTTCCTGAATAGTAGAGGGTTTGCTGGGGTTATGAGTTGATTTTTATTTTGAAGGAGAATGATTTTTGGTCTGACCTCACTAGTGAGTATGTGACATGGAGGGAGCTTGGATAGAGCTCTCCCATATTGATGAGTACCCTGTCCAGAATATTTAAACCATTTCTGATGAGTGTCTGCACTATCTGATCAAAGGTAACTGCGTTAATAAAGTCCGGGAATTGTACTTGTGAGTATGAGGGAGTGTATGTTTAACATTCAATTCAGAGGTAGTTAAGGTATCCCATGAATACATTATTTGGTTTAATGGTGAGTGTCTCCAGTAAATCTAGGTACTAGCTATGGTATTCTAGGGACACAGAGGGTAACTTATAACTTGCTAGGATATGGTACTGGACTTTGTCTATGGCGATTTGCACATGGATAAATTCCATGGAATTGTCCTGTTTAACCAACCTAGAGTTATCCTTGTTGCTAGCATATATTGAGACTCTTCTACCTTTTGTCCGCGTCTATGCAGCTAAGGGTCTAAATGTGTGGAATGCACTGAAGCTTTACATTGCTGGAGTACTTTCTGTGGCTTTAAACCATGTCTTGGTAATGGCACAAATGTTTATATTCCCCAGAGTGAAAAGAGCTTGTAGGGTATGAAGTTTCTTGTTTAGGCTCCTAGCATTGAGCAATAAAACCTTTAGGTTTCTTTGGGTTTTATTTGCCATGTCATTAGGTTTGTCAATTTGGCATTGCCTTTAAAAAGGTATGGATAAAGTTTTAACCAATATTTGGAAGCCCAGGGGCTGACAGGTGCAGACCATCCTTTGCAAAGCAATGTGGTTTGTTAACCATGTCCTCCCATTCAGACAAATATTGAATCCCCCTGTAAGACACCAGAAACTAAACCAATTATTGAAGTCAATCATATTTTGTTCGTATTGTGGCATCATCCTTGCTGAAGATAGACTACTGCTCAATGCAAGGCACTCTGCTATCCAGGTAGGCTGACTTTAGACACAGATACTTATCAGGAGTGACCTGAGAACAATGTCTGCTTAAATAACTTACTCAAGGTCATACAATAGGCAAAAGAGGGCTGAAGGAATCAGACCCTGTACCACAAGGGGTACAGTTCAAAGCCTGGTTTAAAGCAGCAGACAGAACACTGGCAGTGCAAGGTTATAATGTATTCCACAGATTTATACCATTTATACAGGGACTAATAGTGGAGGTGTCTCATTTACATCAAAAAGTAGATATACCTCAAGGCTGGTCAAACAGGACAATGTACTTCAGCTTTTCAGTGTTCAAATCACCATAGGCAAACTCCCATTCCACTTCTGTGCAAGCTATAGGTCCCTCTCTATGATTCAGGAAACTCATAACATGTTATTTAAACTTACTGGAAACACTCACCATCCAACACAATACCATATTTATGGGCAACTTTGGTTTTACTACTATTAACTGGAAATCATATATGACACCAAATGTACAAGCACAGAGATTCCTGAATTTTGTAAACACAAACTCCCTGGAGCAGATTGTCACTACACCAAGCAGGGGTGCTAACATACTTGATCTGGTCCTCACTAATATGGGAGAGTGTTGCACACCCCTATTGTAACATCTTCTCTGGTAAGGCCAGTCCACAAAACGGTGTCTTTTTAAATAAAAATATAACCTGGAATCCCAACTAACCCAGGAGTATTGAGGAATTAATCTAAGGCTAACATCCTGCTATTAAGTGATAACTTGGCAAATTTCAAACCCCATAAACCCTGAGAACACTTCTGCTGAAGCAGAACTGTTCACAGAAACCCATGAATACAATGTTAATAGCTGTATATAGCAGTTGTACCCACCAGGAAGAAGTACAGAACTAACTCAGAAAACATGTCATCCTGGTGGAATCACAGCATCAATAGGTTGTATAACAGCAGGAAAAAATTCTGGCAAAAATTAGGAGCCAGCAGGATAAAAGAACTCTCATCAAACTAAATAAACAAGTCAGGGTACAAATAAAGTCTACCAAAGACATATTTGAGGTAAATTTGATCTCTCAGGCCAAGGACAACCACAAAGCATTCTTTATCTATGCCCACAACCTCAAAGGTAATACACAATTATGTGCAGAGCTCATTGTAAATGGAGCCACTTATACTGAGCAAAAATATATAGCAAACCTACTGGCTGAAAATTAAGCTCCAACTTTACCTCTTTCTCCCCTCTCAACCTTCCCTCAGGAAATGCCATCAAATATAACTCCCCCTGCTATCACTAGGGAACAGGTCCTTAATGCTATCTCTAAGGCTAAGAACACTGCATCAGTGGGCCTGACAATATCCCAGGATGCCTTCTAAATAACATGAAACATGACCTATCAGGCCCTCTGAAATTGCTATTTAACTGTAGCCTCCAATGGAAAACAGCAGCAGTCATTCCTCAGCACAAAGGTGGGACATCTACAGACCCTGGAAACTACAGACCCATAATTCTCACTAGTCTCATAAGCAAAGCCATGGAAATGATCAATAATGACTTTAGAATCCTCAAGACACTGGACCCAACCCAATTCAGTTTCATCAAGGGCAGGTCATGCCTACTCAACCTGGTAATTTTCTTTGAGAAGGTCACCAAAGCAATGGATGAGGGCAAAATGGTTCACGCTGCCTACTTTGACCTGGTCAAGGCATTTGACATGATACTCCATTCAGGCATCATTGACAAACTCAAGAGATTAGGTACAAACACTGATGTCACCTGGTGGATAGCCAGCTGGCTCACTGGTAGGACCCAGGAAGTTAGAACTAGGGAGTCTACCTCTACAAAGAGGCCAGTCACAAGTGGAGTCCCCCAGAGATTGGTCCTGGGGCTGGTCCTTTTTGACATTTACTTCTCTGAATGGCCTCTTTCTGACTAAATTTGCAGATGATTGTAAATTTGAAGCTGTCACTGAATCCCCCACTCACACAAATGCTCTCCAAGAAGGGCTAACACAGAGAAATAACTGGTGGCAGAGTCATGGACTAAAATTAAGGGCCAAGAAAGGCATAATAGTATCCCTCGGGAAGCCATCCATGCCTGGTAACTATCATACTGACCACACACACACCCTTAGAGCTAACCCAGTAGTCAGGGACTTGGGGATACACATAGACAGTACAGTAATCTAGACTTTGACCATTACATGTCTACAGTAGTGAGGAAATCATTCTATGTTGTGCAACGTATAAACAAAGGTACGGGGTCTACTTTCTAAATCTTGAAGTTTCAAAACTTTGAATTTCTTATGGTTTAGACCATAAAATCCAAGGAAGTCATTGTTCCACTGCATTCATCATTCAAAAGACCTATCACTGAATTCAATCCCACCCTTTTGTATGCGCCTAACCGGGCATATCCAACAACTGGAATGTCTACAGAGGTTCCTCACTAAAAGATTACAGGGTGTAAGTAAAATGTCATATGCAAACCACCTTATAGGGCTTATGCCTGTATTCTGTCTCATACAGGCTGTTGAGGGGTGATCTATGCCTGGCATACAAGGCATTGTCAAACCCCACTCTGATGGACCTCCTGTATATCTGCAAAACAAACATCATCAGAATTACCCATTCTATAGAGTTATACCTTGCCTGTGATATAGGACTTGCTGAAGAGATAGGTATGTTTCCCCAGAGACTACCCTCTCTCTGGAACAGGCTCCCGATACATGTGAAGCAGAGTTCCTTCCTAATTCAATTCAAGTGTAACTTGGACAACTGGATGGGGAACAAACAATTCACCCATAGTTTGGCACCTATGTCTCTAATGGACACAGGCAGCCTGTAAATGTTTCATCTTCCAAGCCCCTGCTGACACTTATCTAGTATACCAGAACTTGAGAGAGATTTGGGATGCATGACTAACACTAAAAAGGCCCCTTTGGTCATTAGCCTAGTAAACACCTATGAACCTATTAACCTTCTGCACCAATTGCCAGACTTCATTAACAATATAAAAAATTAGCATGTTTAGTACAATTGTTACTTGCTTGCAGTTCAGCTTAAAGTTTCTCACATAAATACATCCATTTATGAGTCTAACAGTCTAGAGCTTTGCTACACCATTTTCACAGTTTAGATCAGACTGTCTCATTACATACATACACAGGCCACTGGAACTCTTTGAGTATCCACAGTTAGGTTCCTGGCATGTCATGTCAGAAATATAGTGGGGTTGCCAGGTACTAGATTTTTCTTTTGAGATAAGTTGCTTAAAATTAAATAAAATACATATTCATGTATATTATGGATATTAGCTGCGTTTAATTAAGGTTACTACAAAGTCTCTTGTCAAAAAAATCCCCCTTTAGCCTTTTTGTGCTATTGCTTTGCATGCAAAGTGACTTCAACAACTGATTTATTTTTCAGGTCTTACTTCCTCACTTCACTGATTATGTGTGCAACTGCCAGGATTTACATAATGAGCACAATGTTCAGTACTTCAAAACAGTGTTTCTGACCTCTGAAATAGCCACCATGCCCCAGTGAGCCCTCTCCCAGCACAGAATCCCTGGTTTTGTAATTAGTTATATGAGTCATGGGACATATAAGTTATCTGCATTCATGTGTTGCCAGGCTTTGTCTGATTGCAAAATGAAACAATTGCAGTGCTCACTTCCAGATTCGTAAGATGGCATTGATATAACATTGCTTGCATAAACACTCTTGGGGTGTGTAATCAGTTATCAAAGTGAAATTGCATCGTCTTAAGTAAGATTGCAAAGAATTTACCTTCAGTCGGTTGCACAGTATTTCATCTCTGTCTTACGTTCTGCTGAGCTGGCATACTGGAGTTTTTCAATACTTACTCTTCTCTTCCTGCAGTCCACTTTATTTGGACATTTCTCTTTTTAAGGTCTGTCAGAGAGCAAACTATGGTAGCAAAGCTGGGCATAGACTTTTTCTAATAGCCTGCTAGACCTAAGAAACCTTTCACTTGAAGTTTTATATCTATTTATCTATGTATATATATATATATATATATATATATATATATATATATATATATATATATACATATCTACATGGTTCCACTTCTAACCATCGAAATTTCAAAACATCGAAATTCTGATCATCGAGACCACAACATCGAATTTTAAAACATGGAAGGTTACAAGTATAACCAAAAAAAGAAAAGAAAAAGAAATTTTAACAATTGTATGCAGGGGGCTGTGCCCCCCTGCACACACACCCCCACTTTAATATTCCAACTCCGAGACCACACTACAGTGGAGTAAAGGGAAATCTTCCGTTTAGCTCTATATGCAGAGGTGCTAAATGGGAGATTTTCCATACCCTATCTGTAGTGCCATGCTGTGGTGGTACGGCGGTAGCGTTGTTACCTCACAGCAAGAAGTTCTCCTGTTCGATTCTCGGCTGGGCTTGGGAGTGCCTTCTGTGTGGAGTCTGCATGTCCTCCCCATGGTTGGGTAACGTTTGAAAGACATGTGTGCGTAAATGGGCATGCCTCCGTTGAAGGTTGGTAACTTGGCGTTCCGTAAAAAAATCTACTGCCAATCATTAGCAGACCGCAGTTCTGCTCTAGTGACCCCTTATCGGGAAAAAGCCAAAAAACCAACAACAGTCTGTAGTGCCATCACCTTGGTGCCCTGCAAAAACACAAACATTCTCCCACATACACTTACCTTTTTCTTCCCCTTCAAACCTTCCATGTTTTCAAACTCGATGTTCTGGTCTCGATGATCTGAACTTCGATGTTTTAAACGTTCGATGGTTTGAAGGGGAACTAAATATATATATATATATATATATATATATATATATATATATATTAGATATATAGAAAGATATAGCTCTATATAGATAGATATATCAAACTATATATATAGCTATGCATCGCCCTCTCTCTCTAATCTATATATATATATATATATATATATATATATATATATATATAGAGAGAGAGAGAGAGAGAGAGAAATAGATATACACAGATAACTATATCTATACATGGATATATTTATGTATAGCTATATCTGTATATGTATAAATATATATATATATATATATATATATATATATATATATATACACACATACATACACACGCACACACACACACACACACACACACACACACACACACACACACACACACACACACACACACACACACACACACACACACATGTATTTGAGTATAGGTCAGTTTGTTGCAGCTTTTTTTTATTCTTGTTTGTGGTCTAATTTCCCTTCTCTTAATCGCAGGTCTTATTTTTCTATCTTCTGTCATACAAAGCTTAATTATGGCAGCTTTATCAATAAGCCCCACCCATCCTAAAATGTCCAGACTTGTTTGTACTTTGGCAAAATGTGGCTCCTAGTCTTCTGAATAAAATGTTACACCATCTGGTAGATTAGAGGGATAAAACCCTGACTATAGCCCAGGCAACCTGTCTCAATTAGCAACTCAAGCAACTAAAAAGGTGGCAGGGAGGGGTCAGCATGCCTATCCTGGGGTGAGGGTGTTTGTCAGTTATGCTTTCTAAAGGTAGACTTATCCAGTAGAAGGGAGATACTTTTTAACACGTGTCGATGAGCACAGATGTGGGGACAGGTTAAAAGTAGATAGGTCATAAGTAAATCCCCTCAGCTACAAGATGGGCAGAGAACCCCCCGCACAGGATGTCCTTATGCCATATATTTAAGCATGGACCATGGAGGATGAAGACGCATGCCAGTAGATCCAGTGTAGTGTGGGGGATACTGTGTTGGCCATCAGAATGACCGTTAAGGGAGGGAGGAAAAAAAATACTACATCATCAAGATAAGCAGCATAGTTTCTGACCTAAGCTTTTAGAACTTTATCCATGAGCTTTTAAACATAGATAAGGTAGCAATTGCACTTGGCATTTTTTAGTTGTTCATGTTACAATTTAGGTAAACTACTCTAGTTTAGGAATGCAGCATGTACTTATCTTTTCTTGAGTTGCACATGTTATAATTTACTCCAGCTAGATTATTTTGTCTGTAACTATGTTATTAGACTAAGTTTCATTATCTATTAATTGATTGACTACTTCATATTTATGAATGTTGTGCATTGTACTTTAATTGCTGGAATGCTTCTCCTCAGTCTCCTACTGAAGAGGAACCTTGTATGGCTCTGGTGGACTTTCCCAGTAATCAAATGCAAAAAAGTAGAGGTAATATCGCTGTGAATGTGAAAGGTTAAGACAGTATAATGAAAAAAATACATTCAGGGGAAGAGAAGTTGTCTTTTCTTTGGCTTCAGGGGTGAATGGACTCTTCCCATACTCACTGGTCAAAAAAAATTGCCATGCCTACTCTCTTTATGAAATCATCTGCTCTGGGTATTGGATGTGTCAAATTCAAATATCTCATTCACTTTGAGCAAGGAGCAACAAAACACGTACAGTCTCAGGCACAAGAACGGCAGCAGCAGTTGTAAAAACCAAAATCTTTTATTAGAACAAAACTGTGGATGAGCGCTTTCGCGTATTACTACGCTTCTTCATATCAAAGACTAGGGAACAAACCATCTTACTTAAACACATTCCAATTATTCAATTAATTCAAATTCTCCAATGGTGAATAGCCAAAAGGTAGGGTGGATCATCAATTGATTAATTGAAACACATCTTAGAGTTCTCCTTGAACTACCTGTGCCTAAAAAACTTGCCAGATAAAGTGACAGAAACTTGATGAAAGAGCATATAACAAAGGCATCCTGTATCAGTAACAAACACTGATAAGATGTTCAAATATGTTTAAATACATGACTAATAAAGCCTCCTCATATAAATCAAATTAAACTCATATATAAAAAACTATAAATGAAATTGCAAAATAGTACATCATCCAAAGACATAAAACCTATGTAAAAATATATGTATATATACATATATAAATATAAACAATGCCTAAATACAGATGTATAAAAATACAAATACAAAAATGTACAAGTGCAAAATCACTGTATCATATATTTATGTACAGAATGCTGAACCTAAAACTCATAGAAGTAAATAATATGACTAACACAATAATGCATAAGATATTATTTGCGAGATTTTAATACAGATCGCAAAGAGACATAATTATTAAGGCCTGGAGGGTAGTGGGCTCTTAACTTAAAGACCCATCCAAGTTCTTTGCTCTCTAAATAATTCATATAATCTCCCCTTCGATGATTCTGGGGAATAATCTGAAGTACTCTGAATACAAAACCATGTTCTTTATAAATAGAGATATGTTTAGCTAGGGCATTTACCTGATTATTATTCTTTATATCATATATATGGTTGTATAGCCTATGTTTAAGTTTCCTTTTAGTCATGCCCACATAAAACGCAGGGCAAGAATGGCATGTTGCTAAATAAATGAGGCCTGAGGTGTTACAATTGGCAGTAAACCTGGGGGTAAAGGAAAAATCTAAATTAGGATGTATAAAATTTTGTGATGTTGATATATAACCACAATAATTGCATTTCCTGCATGGATAAGTCCCAGTTTCTTGTGATATACTCCTGTCCATTATGCTAATATCTCTTACTCTAGTATTGTGATCAACACAAAGCAGTCTTTTAAATTCTTATTATTCCTGAATACAAGTCTGGGTGTAGCCCTACTATATTTAGTACTTTATCATCTAGGGTTAGAATACCCCAGTGTTTGGAAATGATTTTCTTAATATTTAGACTGTCATTTGTGTATGTAGTTACAAACATGGCTTTGCTAGAAAAAGTGCTATTAGCCCTATTTCCATAGCCTGTTTTAGTAATAATTTGATTTTCTGAATTTCTAGGCTCTCCCAATACTTCAGATTTGATATGCCTTATTAGTTTAGCATCATAACCCCTTTCTATGAAAATAAGTTCCATTTTCTCTAATTCCATATTCAAATTCATGGGATCTTTACATAATTTCAATAACCTCTGAAATTGGCATCTCACTATCCCTTTGAAGATATGACGAGGGTGCATACTGTCATATCGTAATATGGCATTCTTCCAACAAGTCTTCCTGTGCAGAGAAGACAATAACCTATTATTCTGAATACTAAGATTTACATCAAGGAAACTTATGGTGTCATG